>NC_138550.1:169296277-169368777 GCF_964273705.1 Natrix helvetica | reverse complement strand
AGTGCCATTGCATCCATCCTAGGGCACCCAACTGACTTTGTGACTAAGAGAAGACTAGAACTCATGGTCTCTAGCCTGATTTCTTCGTCACTACCCCACGCAGTCTCTCGTTGTAAGGTTAGATTCACAAGACCTTGTTGCAAGCCTGAAAGTAGCTCTCTCCCCCCTCACCTTTACAATCCAAGTACCGTATTTTTGAGACTATAAGACGCACCAAGATTTTGAAGAGGATTTTTTTTTTTTAAAGTTTTTGCACACTGCAGGCCTCCCAAACCCTCTGCACGGCCCATTTTTTGTGAAAAACAGGGCCTGCAGAGAGTTTGGGAGGCCTGAAAAGTCCTCTTGAGGGCCAAGGAGGGCAAAAACACAACGGGGGGGGGAGTAAAAAACGGGCCCATTTTTTGCAAAAAAAATGTGGCGTTCGGAGAGTTTGGAAGGCCTGCAGAGTGCTCCTGGGGGCTTGGGACAGCAAAACAGCCCCATTTTTGTGAAAAACAAGCACCTTTTCACTCATTTTCGCCCTCCCCCAGCCCCCAGGAGCACTCTACAGGCCTCCCAAATCCTCTGCACATCCATTTTTATGAAAAGGGTGGGGTTTCAGGAGGCCAAAAATGCTGTATTCAGTGTATAAGATGCTCCCAGATTCTCACCTTCTTTTGGAGGGGGAAAGGTGCATCTTATATTCTGAAAAATACGGTAACTAGGAAGGGTCCCTTATGAGAAGTTTGCCTTCCCTCCATTCCTTCTGCAGGCTCAGCTGCCTCTTATCTTTTAAAAAAAAATATCAGGGGTGAAATTTGACCGGTTCAGATTGGTTTCGGATGAACCAGTAGGGATGATTTGAATCGCTTTGCCAAACTGGTAAAAACCCTCCCAGGTTAGCCCCGCCAATGCCCACCCAATCGCCCACTCACCCAGTCGCCTCTCACCCCTTCCTGCCGCTCGCTCAACCTTTCTGGCTCATTGCCCCACCGACCCACCCCTGCCCTATATATGTTGCCTTCGCCATGCTGCCCAGCTAACCTCCTCGCCAGCTCACCAAAGGTATCATGTTTTATCATTGGGAATCAGATAGAAAACGGGGAAAACAAAGATGATAAATGGACGAGAGGCTAAACCATACAACGCAAGATTGAGGGAGCTAAAAGTTCGTCTAATGAAGAGAAGGACTAGGGGTGACATGACAGAAGATTGATGGTACTTGAGGGGCTCTCACATAGAAGAGGGGGTCGGCCTATTCTTCAAAGCACCCGAGAGAAAGGCAAGAAGTAAAGGGTGGAAGATCATTAAAGAGAGTTCCAACTTAGAATTAAGGAGACATTTCCTGACAGTGAGAACAATTAATCAGTGGAACAACTTGCCCCCGAACTTCTAGTGCTCCATCACTGGAAGTTTTTTTTAAAAATATTTTTATTTATTTATTTTTCTTTAAAAAACAAGACAACACATAACAGAACAAAAGCAAGGAGAAAAAACAACTTTCCTCAATTTCATCAAGCATGTCGTTTGGTTACAAGTTTTTGTGCAACAGTTTTTACAATTAAAAATGAAGTCACTGGTTATCCATTAAACATAACTAAATATTTCATTGAGCATTATGTGTTCAGATTACCATTAATATTCTTTCATTTGTGACAGCCCTTATTTCCTTGAATCCATAATTATCTATTAAGTAGCAATAAGTCTTTATAGAATTATAATATCGCCTATCTCTAGAGAGTAAAAACAAAGATTAAAACAAAAATTCCCATTAATTCATATTGCATATTTATACTTTCAATTAATCATAATGTCATCAATCATCCACAACTCCAAATATAATTTTCAATTGTTAATTATTAATCCATATAGTCATTAGGTATTTCAATTCATATATGTATCCATTGTTCATTACATCATCATTAGTCCATTTAGTATAGCAAAAATCTTTATAGTATAGAATGATCACTACCTACAGTTATACCTAGAGGTTCAAATCACCCCACTCTTATACATTAGGTTCAGTATTGTTCTTCATATATCGTGTAGATAACTACTCTATTTCATAATAAAAAATAAAAAAATAAAAAAACTTTCATAACAGTAAATATAACTTTCTATGATTGCATAAGAAAACAATTTCATTTCCAGGTTTGTTTTTTTTATCTAACCATTGGTAAAACAAATCCCTTACTCTATAAAATTGCTCATCCTCTAGTTCTCTAATTTCAAATGTAAGCTTACTCATTTCAGCACATTCCATTATTTTCCGAATCATTTCCTCCTGGAAATCCACTGGAAGTTTTCAAGAAGAGATTGGAAAGCCATTTGATTGGGATGGCATTAGGTCTCCTGTTTTGAGCAGGGAGTTGGACAAGAAGACCTCCAAGGTCCCTTCTAGCTCTATTGTTAGGGTTCCAAGGAATAAACCCATACCAAGCAAAGCTCTGAAGCAGATGAATTCCTGAAAGAATAGCTTTATTGGACATATATTGGCACAAATGTGGTGAAAACCACCTCTGAAGTTTCCCACTGTTTTCACCTAATCAAAAGTATTTCCCTCAACCCCAAATAATCAGTCCTATGGTCCAATCAAGTATATACTGATGGTCTGGTGATGGTGGCCTGGTGACATCACTTCTCTGTCCTCCGGCCAGGTGTGAGAACATCCTTGGTTCCCAAGAGAAAGTATTTAATTTTGACTACACAACGCCAGCTATCTCTAATCCCCCACCCTATCCCTCAGCTTCAATGTGGCAGCACTGAAGCTCCAATTGGCTTCAGCCAGGCTAATTTCAGGTTTAACACCTATGATTCTATGTTGGAAGGTAGGTAGGTAGGTAGGTAGGTAGGTAGGTAGGTAGGTAGGTAGGTAGGTAGGAAGGAAGGAAGGAAGGAAGGAAGGAAGGAAGGAAGGAAGGAAGGAAGGAAGGAAGGAGTAAGGGGAGACTTGCGGCAATGTCTTCTAGGAAAAAAGGACACTGAGAAAGAAACTCAAGATCACCTTTCATGATTTCGTTAAGTCCAAGTCAGACAGAGGGAAGTTTGGACAAGCTCTGTTATTCTAAGACAATACACTTTTCTCAAATCAAGGGCGGCAGCAGCTTACCTATTGGGGTGCACATGACCAACAAACTGGAAATGACAACCAGGATCTCTCCTTTCTTCATGTTGCTTCTCCAATTTACTCTGAGCATAATAATGGCTTCTGCCGTATTTGATTCTGGGACAAATGGAGATATGAAATATTGGGCTGTCTCAGGTGACAGGGCGTGATCTCATTCAAAATACTTTATGTGGGAGTAAAAATGAAAACCATGGCCTTGTCCAAGCCCTGTGGACATGTTGGGCAACATGTTCCAAGAGGCCAAGCAACCAAAAACAGTTCCCTTATCCCTAAATACTAGAGCTTTTTTGGAAGTGATATTAAAGGAACTAGGTATGGGTAGTCTAGTGAAAAGAGAAACTAGACAGTTCCAATATTGCAGGGGCTGTCTTAAAGAAGAGGGGATCAATTTATTTTCCAAATGACCAGAAGGCAAGACAAGAAACGATAGATGGAAATGAAGGAGAGAAGCAACCTGGAATGAAGGAGAAACTTCCTAACAGCGAGGATAATTAACCAGTGGAACAGCTTGCCACCAGAAGTTGTGGGTGCTTCATCATTGGAGGTTTTTAAGGAGAGTCTTAAATGGTAAGGAGTCTGAAATGGTGTAGGATCTCCTGCTTGAGCAGGAGGTTAAAGTCCTCCATAATTTCTTCCAACAATTCTATTCTATTCCGTTCCGTTCCATTCCATATTGTATTTTTCTGTTCCATTCCATTCTATTGTCTATTGTATTATTCTATTTTCTGTTCTGTTTTGTTCTATTCTATTCTATTCTATTCTACTCTACTCTACTCTACTCTACTCTACTCTACTCCACTCCACTCCACTCCACTCCACTCCACTCCACTCCACTCCACTCCACTCCATTCCATTCCATATTGTATTATTCTGTTCTGTTCTATTCTATTCTATTCCTACTCTACTCTATTCTACTCTACTCTACTCTATTCTTCCACTCTACTCCACTCAATTCCATTCCATTCATTTCCCAGGGCAGTTAGAAGCGGCTGGGGATTATGGGAATTTAAAGCAATCCACATGAGAAGCCTTGAATGGGGGAGTTTATCTCCAGAACAATAGATGTTGCTTTGACAGTTGATGACATGAGAAATTAAGGGACAGTATTTAATGCATTGAGCAATAATGAGGTTAAGAAGCTTATGATGCCCAGAGTCGTTTGACAGCGAGTGACTTTGGGCAGCACTTAAATGTTATAAATAGACACAGGTGGTCCTCGACTTATGGCAAACATTGAGCCCAAAATTTCTGCAGGTAAATGAGGCAGTGGTTAAGTGAGCTTTGCCCCATTTTACAACCTTTCCTGCCACCGTTGTTCAGTGAACCGCTGCGACTATTCAGTTAGCAACACGGTTGTTAAGTGAACCTGGCTTCACCGTTGACTTTGCTCATGAGACGGTCGCAAAAGGGGAACACGTGACTCCAGGACACCGCAACTGTCATAAATGGGAGTCAGCTGACAAGCACCTGGATCTTGATCACATGACCACGGGGATGCAGCAGTGGTTGTAAGTGTGAAAAACAGTCATAAGTCATCATTCTTATGGTCGTTGTGACTTTGAACGTTCACTAAAGGAAATGTTGCAAGTCAAGGACTACCTGTAGATCAAAAACAATGCCCAGTTGCACCATGGAATCAGTGGTGGGTTGCAGGCCCGGTATGCCCCGGTACAGGCATACCAGAGCCTGCCTGGAGCACGGTAGTTCTGGTACGGTGCTCTGGAGGGGCCAACCGCCTGCCCGCCCACCCGAGCTCCTTACCGTGTTTTAAAGCTTTCGGGGCTTCCAAGCACGTGCATGGCGCATACTGCATCTGTGCAACGCTCTGCCGAGCAGCTGAAGCATTGCGGAAGCTTGTGGAAGCTTCGTTTGCAGCTCCAACGCATGCGCGCGGGCATCCATGTGAGCAACGCCGAGCCCAGAGCCCACCACTGCATGAAATGCACGAGCCCTTATTTATTTATTTTTGCACAAGGAGCACTTCATCCGATTACAGGCAATGACACAGTCACCCACACCCTGATCTCCTCCCGCTTGGCCAATCGCAATGCGCTCTACCTGGGGTTGTGTTTGAAGAGCATCCGGGAAGCTTCGGTTGGTCCAAAATGCAGTGGCCCACACAGTTCTGCACACTGATGGTTCTGACCCAGCTCCCCAAACCCTCTGAAGTGAACTCAAAGATTCCTTTATTAGGAGTGCCAGCAGCCCCGGCAAAACGTTTCTCTCTCAAAGCAATCTAACAAGTCCATCCATCCAGAAGATGAATTGTTGTCTGCCACATCTATTCATCTCCGCCCCCTGCCTTTTATCCCCAGAGCTAAGATGTGGCTTTGTTAGCAGTGGTGGCTCTTCTGTCCGAAGGACCGGCCCATAGATTCCCACTGCTCTCCTCTCCTCTGCCTTCTGTGTAACCGCGCATCAAGCACTGGACCCAGCTGTTCCTCCTCTTCCTCATCAGCCACCTCCAGACCTGGGGGCTGTTAACTCTCCATCTGAGGGCTGATGGACGGCGCAGGCTCTGCCTCTTTCTCTGACGGCGCCATTCCCTCTTCCCCCTCAGAGCTCTCAGGCTGCCTTGATGCTGACCCTGATTGCCACACAGCCTCCCCCTCTGATTCAGCTGCTGGAGGGGCTGGCAGCTGAGAGGTCACAACATGTGATATGGGTGCAATGCCATCTTCCTGGGATATTTCATGGTTTCATGTGCATGATACAAAGCCTGTCACTCTCCAGAAAATATTTCCAACTTTCCCAGCATTCTTCTCTTCCCTCTTTCATGTACTAGAAGGTAGCGATCATGTCACCCCTAATTCTTTTCTTTGTTAGGCTAGATATAACTAGTTTTCTTACCATTCCTTGAACGATTAATCCTGCAAACTTCTTATCATCCTAGTTGCTCTTCTTTGCACTGTTTCTAGGGTTTAGAATAGAATAACAGAGTTGGAAGGGACCTTGGAGGTCTTCTAGTCCAACCCCCTGCTCAGGCAAGAAACCCTGCACCACTTCAGACAAATGGCTATCCAGCATCTTCTTAAAGACTTCCAGTGTTGGGGCATTCACAACTTCTAGAGGCAATTTCTGTTCCACTGATCCATTGTTCTCACTGTCAGGAAACATCTCCTTAGTTCCAAGTTCTTTCTTGATTAATTTCCACCCATTGCTTCTTGTACTACTTTGGAGAATAGCTTGACTCTCTCTTCTTTGTGGCAACCCCTGAGATATTGGAACACTGCTATCCTGTCTCCCCTGGTCCTTCTTTCTATTAAACTAGACATACCCAGTTCCTGCAACCGTTCTTCATATGTTTTAGCCTCCAGTCCCCTAATCATCTTTCTTGCTCTTTTCTGCACTCTTTCTAGAGTCTCCACATCTTTTTTACATTGTGGTGACCAAAACTGAATGCAGTATTCCAAGTGTGGCCTCACCAAGGCATTAAAAAAATGGTATTAACACTTCATGTGATCTTCTATCTGTTGATGCAGCCTAGAACTGTGTTGGCTTCTTTGGCAGCTGCCGCCCACAGCTGGCTCATATTTAAATGGTTGTCCACTAGGACTCCAAGATCCTTCTCACAGTTACTACTATTGAGCCAGGTACAACATATACTGTTCCTTTGTATTTTTGCTTTTCTTGCCTAAATGTAGAACCTTACTTTTTTCACCACTGCATTTCATTTTATTAGATGGCGCCCTGTCACTTCTCTCACTTCTTTTGAATGTAACAACCCCATTTTACAATGTTCAAATATGATGGTTTCCATTCAAAACAGTGTTTCTCAACATCACTGCAAAATAATACAAAAGGAAGGAGCCTCGCGGACCGATGCAAATTCGCCTGACGAGGTTTCCATTTCAAACACTTCCCAGCCAAAGGGAGGGTATCATTCTCACACGATAACAACGATAAAACCCACAGTTGCTAGATGGTTTCTGACAAGCTCCAGCGTGCTCTACAGGTTTTCTTTGAAAATCACCACAATGGTACAAAACTGCCACACACACACACACACACACACACACACACACACACACTCACTATATCCTTCGGCAATGGTGCGTTCCTCCCAGATAAAACGGCCTTAAATGTGCAACGTCTTTCCCACCGGTGAGAAGTTGTGATCATGTCGGTGTAGCTGCCTCTTCCATGGGATCCTGGGGGCCACAATGAAGCATTGGATACTTCTGCTCTTGCTGATGATCTTTGGCATGGAAAGAGGTGAGTGTGGCCCCCAAGAGATTCCTGAGATTGAAGAAAGCATGAGAGGGCCTTGAAAATGAACTCAGAAAATGCTGTAGCGCAGGGGAGTCAAACTCGATTTCATTGAGGGACGCATCAGGGTTACGTTTGATCTTGGAGGGGGCAGGGGGCGTGGCCAGCTTGCTATCACAGGACTTCCCTCAGACCCTCCCTCGCTCTCATTATAATCTCTTTCCTTCCTTCCTTCCTTCCTTCCTTCCTTCCTTCCTTCATTCCTTCCTTCCTTCCTTCCTTCCTTCCTTTCCTCCCTCCCTCCCTCCCTCCTTCATTCTTCTTTTTCCTTCCCTCCTCATTTTTTCTTCTTCCTTCCCCTTCTTCCTTCTTTTTCCTTCCTTGCTCTCTTCCCATCTTCCCTTCTTTGTCTTTCCGCTTTCCTTTTCTTCTTTCCTGCCGCTTCTTGGAGGCTCAAATGCAAAAGGGGAAACGTTTCTCCAATTCCTGTCCTTTCTCACAGTCTTTCTCCTTGGATGCAAACTGCAACTCCCAAATACAGTTGAGAATTGGAGGTCATGGAAGACCTGCCTAGTCCCCGTCTGGGTTCCCTGAAGTCACGGCCCCCTGCCCGCCAGCCAGGCCAACTTCAGGGTTGTGTTTGACCTTGGGGGGCTGGGGGGACATGGGTACAGTGGGCATGGCCAGCTCGATATCATTCATGTCAGGGCACCTGTGGTGGCCAAATGCTAAAGCAGGATTTCCCTCAGACCCTCCTTCACTCTCATTATAATCTCCTTCCTTCCTTCCTTCCTTCCTTCCTTCCTTCCTTCCTTCCTTCCTGTCTTCCTTCCCTTCTTTTCCCTTCCCTCTTCATTCTCCTTTCTTCTTCCTTCCCCTCTTTCCTTCTTTTTCCTTGCTTGCTCTCTTCCCATCTTCCCTTCTTTTTCATTGTCTTTCCACTTTCCCTCTCTCCCCTTTCCTGCCCCATCTTGGGTGATCCAGTGCAATTTTCTCCTTTTCTTTTGTTTTTAGTTTCTTTGGCTAGCCCCTTCCAGCAAAAACGGAGCTTGTGGGGCTGCGTGCTCCCCTCTGGGCCCTGTTTTCGGCAGCGAAATATCCTTTGCCAGCGAGGAGGGCTGTGGGAGTCTGTTGGGGCCAAAAACAGAGCCCAGGAGGGTGACATGCCATTCTTCATGTGTTTTAGTCTTCAGGCTTTTAATCATCTTCATTGCTCTTATTTCCACTTTTTCTAAAGTGTCGACATTGTTTTTGTGATGTGGTGACCAAAACTGGATGCCATATTCCAGGTGTGGCCTTACTAATGTTTTGTTAGTTCTGAATCAACTTGATTGGTTCTGAAACCCAGAAGGACCCCAAATGAGAGAAGACACAGCGCCAATGATGATATCAGCAGTTTGTCAATAAATCCTAGGGCAGCTGATGAGCTTCTTTGAAGTTCTGGTTCAGCCACTCTTATAGTAAGGCAGGGGTCCGTCTTATGACATCAAAGCATCCCTGTGTGCTCCCCTCTTGCCATCCCCTTCTCAGTCTAACCTGGTTGGAAATGTTCCTCCTACAAGCCTCAGGTGACGTCCTAGGAAGCTCCAAACGTGGAGCAGATTGGTAAGTTTTACTGGCATTTCCTGATCTGATTAACAGGCAAAAGTTAACTTGCCCAATGCTGCTGTCAAGGAAGAAGGATGGTATCCCCTCGAGCAAAGCTGGAGAGGTAGTTGGATCACCCAGGCCTGCCCTTCCTTCATTGCAAAAAAAACCCCGTTGTTCTGGGAAAGTATGAAAATTGTAGGTGGAAGGTGCAAGGTAGGTAAGGAAGGTGTGGTCTTCCCGTCCTACACATTCGCTTCTCCAAGGTTTAACAACGCAAAGCTTGGGGATGGGTCTATCACTGGCCAATCATGAATCTCCATGTTCATATTGCAACATGATGTCTAACTGGTGTTGCCTGAAAGGGCGATGATCCTGCCCAAGAGATGGTCCGGCCATGATATACAATGATATATTCGAATAACAGAACGACACGGTCCTTGGAGGTCTTCTAGCCCAGCCCCCTGCTAAGGCAGAAAACCCTATACCAGTGATGGCCTTTTTGTACTCATGTGCCAAAAGCATGCGCATGCCCATGCCCATAATACAATGCGCACGCAGGTGTGAAACCCCCCACCACCACATCCCGTTTTGGACCTAGTGGGCCTCCCTGAAGCCTCCTGGGAGTAAAAAAAAGGGGTGTGGTGGCACCCCTCCCCTGTGCTCCCTGACGCCCCCCTCGCATGCCTTCGCTGTTACAGGTGTTACGTTGATCTTGCATTCATCTCCATTGTTCAGTGATGCATTTGCTGCCACTCTAGGATTTACCTCCATAGGCATCTTTGAGGCACTTCCTATTCCTCTTGGATATGTATATAGTTATATCCTCATGGCTTGTAGTGTCTTTTCAGAGACCTGAAAATCAGCAGGCTGGCGGGAGGCGCATGTACATGCCTGGTGGAGCTCAGCTGGGTGCGGGCTGGCGGGCTGGCAGAGAGGCTTCCATGTGCTACATGTCAGGGCAGCCTCCAGCAGTAACCAAGAAAGAAATCACTCAAGTCCATTTTTCAGAATTAAGAGCACTTTTACTGGTTATGAGTAGATAGCAGCTAGCAAAGCAAGATCTGAGGCAAAAGCGCGCGCAATCATGGATATCAATATGTGACCCAGCTCCCTCCCCCTGGTAACCCCAACCCCCAGTCCAATCCGCACACCCCACAGGTGTCATGTGGGCTGCAGCTTCAAAACCCATCATCAGGTTGGTATGCCAGACGGTTGGCCTTGGCGGCAATTCCATTATCTGCAGCATGCGCAGTAGATGGTGAGAAAATGACTCCCTTCTTCATTCACTCCTGTGCTCAAGCTTCCCCTCCCAAATACCATTTATCTCCCCCCTCCCCGTTTCAATGGCAGCCGAAAGCGAGCAGCAAAGCAGAAGCTGACATCACCTGTGCCATTGGTTCGCCATCATGGCCCTATTCCATTTTAGACAAATTGTTCTGTCCCCACTGCACGTTAGTCTGTATCAGTGGTGGGTTCCAGATTCCATTCCAACTGGGTGGGTGTGGGCCCTTTGGAGCACCGTACCAGAATGGTATCCGGTGCTCCGGGCAGGATCTGGTACGCCCATCCCGGGGCGTACCTGCTGCAACCCACCACTGGTCTGTATGCAGCAAAACATGCAGCTAAACCCACCTATCCTCCAATAAAACAGACCGTGTGCATAGATCCGAATGCTTTTATTGAAAGAACAGGATATGGGGAAACTGGGGAAAACAGGGATAGATACAATGAGAAAACCAAATACAAGATAGACAGCATTGGGTTACTGCTGGACATAACAATTAATAAACACAAGGAATTCCAATCTCACCAGCAATGTTCTGTGTGTGGGATGTGAGTTTGTCCTCGGGTGACCATGTGCCACAGATGAAGATGGATTTTTCCTTGTGCTCCTCCCTTCTCCCAATGCTAAAGGAAATGGAGTCTGGCTTCCCAGCACGCACTTGGTTTGAGAGTGATGGGTAAATGGTTTCAGTCGGCTTCAAACAATATACTTGGTATTTGTCTCTCCGGATACTAGATGGGGTTAGAGAGCAACAACAGTATATAAAAGTTGTATGCTGGGGCATGACACAAATGGCTATCCAACATCTTCTTTAAAACTTCCAGTGTTGGAGCATTTACAACTTCTGGAGGCAAGCTGTTCCACTGATTAATTGTTCTAACTGTCAGGAAAATTCTCCTTAGTTCTAGGTTGCTTCTCTCCTTGACTAGTTTCCACCCATTGCTTCTTGTTCTTCCCTCAGGTGCCTTGGGGAATAGTTTAACTCCCTCTTCTTTGTGGCAACCCCTGAGATATTGGAGGACTGCTAGTCCTTCTTTTCACTAGACTAGACAAACCCAATTCTTGCAACCATTCTTCACATTTTAGCCTCCATTCCTCTCATTCTCTTTGTTGCTTTTCTCTTCATTGTTTTCAGAGTCTCAACATCTTTGTTTATATCAGGTTATGTCCACATTTATAGAATGGAGAGCTGCTCCTTCTGATGGAAACGTCTACAGCAGACACAGAGCGTGGTGGAAAGACCACAATTTGTCAATCATTTTAACGATCCCCAGCTGTCTTGGTTTGTTCTACCTGCCAAGAGCAGCCCTTGTGGTTTAGGCTTGGCTTTGTCTCATTTATCAAGACAGCTTCCAGGATTTTGAGCAAATATACCCTGGCTTTTAAAGGGAAGATTGATGGGACTACCACGCGCTCATAATGCTTTAGTCTCCAGACTAAATCATTTCTTGTGGTGCTGGATCTCAGACTCTAGCCCACCGTTTCCCAAGCTCACCAATTTTAAGATGTGTGGATTTCAACTCCCAGAATCCCCCAGCAAGTGTGGGATAAAAGTGTCCTTGTGGTCAGTCATTCAAACTCTGGTCATGTCACATTTGGACTACTGCAATGCGCTCTACATGGGGCTAGCCTTGAAGACTGCTTGGAGGCTTTAAAAAGGGCATCATGGGCACTTCTTGGGGTCCCTAGGATGACTCCATGTTACACCTCTGCTCCGTGAGCTGCACTGGCTACCGATGTTCTGACCTAGGCTTCCCAAAAGCACGAAGCCAACTCCTCGTCCTGATAAAACCCCTTTTATTTAGTTTAAAGTGAATTCCTCTCCAGCAAAGTCCCGGCCGACAGTCTTTCAAGAGATTTCACAACCACAAACCTTTATCAGGCTTGGAGAGCTGCCAGGTCGATATCTTCTAAACACCATGCTGTAGCAGCAATTACTTGGCAAGAAGTCAAGATTGGATTCCACTCTCCTGACCTTCCCCAAGAGCTGAAGATGGGGTCCCAATGGGGGACCATTACCTTAGAGGTGGTTGACAAATTAAGGGGCCATACCACCCACCCCTCTGTGCATGCTGTTCCTTCACTCTTCATCTTTTAATTTGGGACTTCTATTTTTATTGTTTTAGAGATATTGATATGTCACGACTTTAATCTTTTTTATGCTGTGAGCCACTCAAGGTCGTTTCATTACGAGATGGGTGGCAAATAAATCCAATAAATAAATAATTTCTCTATTACAGAAAATGTTCTATAAAGCATTTAATAAGTGTCCTTCCCTTCTTAATCCCTCCCCTTCCCTTTTCCCTTCCCTTCCCTTTCTTTCTCTTCTTCATCCCTTCCCTTTTCTCTTCCCTTCCTTCTCTTCTTCATCCCTCCCTTTCCCTTTTCCCTTCCCTTCTTCTTCCCTTCTTTTCTTCATCCCTTCCCTTTTCTCTTCCCTTTTCTTCTTCATCCCTTCCCTTCTTCTTCCCTTCTCTTCTTCATCCCTTTCCTTTTCTCTTCCCTTCTCCTCTTCATCCCTTTCCTTTTCTCTTCCCTTCTCCTCTTCATCTCTTCCCTTCTTCTTCCCTTCATTTCTCTTCTTTAACCCTTCTCTTCCCTTTTCTCTTCCCTTCCCTACTTCATCCCTTCCCTTCCCTTCTTTTCCCTTCCCTTCCCTTCTTCTTCCCTTCCCTTCTTCAACCCCTCCCTTTCCACAGCTTTCTCCTTATATTGTTTCAGATGCGATAATGTAAAATCCCATGCAGATTGCTCCAGCTCCATTAGATGCTCCGACATGGAAAAATTCTGTGCGTCACAAACCCAGCAAGGACCCGGTAAGACTCAGAAAGCATGATGAGTAAGCAGGAACTTCAATAGGGCTAAGAGCCACTTCCTTGGTAGAAGTGAAGGAGATTGGAATAGGGAGAGGTAAGAAAGAAAACCTCCAAGAATCCGAAAGAGAGCCAGAAATTTGAACAATAATTTGTCCTTTGAAGAAAATTCACAGGAATCAATCAAGTTGAGCATAGGGCGAGTGGCATTGTTAAGCAGAGTGGAGTAGCAGCTGCCTCTTATGATAACTGCCACCTAAATAAAATAATAGAGAATAGAATAGGAATAGGAATAGGAATAGGAATAGGAATAGGAATAGGAATAGGAATAAGAATAAGAATAGAATAGAATAGAATAGAATAGAATAGAATAGAATAGAATAGAATAGAATAGAATAGAATAGAATAGAATTCTTTATTGGCCAAGTGTGGTTGGACATACAAGAAATTTGTCTTTGGTGCATCTGCTCTCAGTGTATCCTGTTTTCCTGAAAATAAGACCTCCCCAGATAATAAACCCAATTGGGCTTTTGAGCGCATATGCTAAAATAAACCCTCCCCTGAAAATAAGCCGATCCCGAAGATATTGCAACATAGCAGCAGCCATGAGGTGACCATGCTCGCCTCCTTCTGCACCCCAAAAATAATAAGAACTCCCCCCAAATAAGGCCAAATAAGACCTTATCGAAACAGCTTAAAATACATTCATCAAGGATCATAAGATGCAACACTTAGTGAAAGGGATAGGTTACTAATAAGCAATCAAATTATACTAGGAAACAAATAAAACAATATACATTTTAATGATACAAGCAACATGTTTATAGTCATAAGTGGGGAGAGATAGGTACTAGGAAGGAAGATAATAATAATAATAATAATAATAATAATAATAATAATAATAATAATAATAATATTACAGTCTTAGCAAATAATTTGACAGTGTTGTGGGAATTAGTTGTTAAACAGAGTGATGGCATTCAGGGAAAACTGTCCTTGTGTCTAGTTGCCTTGGTGTGCAGTGCTCTATAGCATCATTTTGAGGGAAGGAGTTGAAACAATTTATGTCCAGGATGCGAAGGGTCTGTAGATAATTTCACAGCCCTCTTTTTGACTCGGGCAGCGTACAGGTCCTCAATGGAAGGCAGGTTGGTAGCCATTGTTTTTTTCTAAAGTTCTAATTATCCTCTGAAGTCTGTCTCTCTCTTGTTTGCTTGCAGAGCGAAACCAGAGAGCAAAACCAGAGTCTGTGCAGATGACAGTCTCAATACTGTATTTTTCAGAGTATAAGACGCACCGGAGTATAAGACCCACCAAATTTTGAAGAAGCAAATTTTAAAAAAAGTTTTTGCACTCTGCAGGGCTCCCAAAAACGGTCCATTTTTTGCCCCCCAAAAGGCATGCATAGCCTTTTGGAGGCTTATAGAGTGCTCCTGGGGGCTGGGGGCAAAAAATGGCCTGTTTTGTGATCATTTTTGCCCTCCCCAGCCCCCAGGAGCACTCTGGAAGCCTCCTAAAGGCTATGCACGACCATTTTTGCAAAGGAAGCAGGGTTTGGGGAGGCCAAAAGTGCTGTATTCAGTGGATAAGATGCACCCAGATTTTCACCCTCTTTTTTGAGGGGGGGAAAGGTGTGTCTTATACTCCAAAAATACGGTAATTCCTTTGTAGAACTGAATCAGCAGCTCCTTGGGCAGTTTGAGCTTTCTGGGTTGGTACAGAAAGAACATCCTTTGTTGTGCTTTTTTGATGACAATTTTGATGTTAGGTGTCCATTTTAAGTCTTGAGATATGATCCTACAAACCTGAAGGCAGTGGTCCCAATGGAATAGGTTTAACCATCTGCCTAAGACTTGGGAGTGGGCTTCTTGTTCCTTATCTCGTGCAATCCCGTCACTTCTGTTTCCACTGATCGTCAAAAGCAATTTGAAGCCCTGGTGGCACAGTGGTTAGAGTGCACAGTATTGCAAGGTGACTCTTTCCACTGCCATGAGTTCGATCCTGACTGGCTCAAGGTTGACTCAGCCTTCCACCTTTCCAAGGTGGAAATGAAATCCAGAAAATGTGAGATTTTATGTATTACGAAAAGCAAAGAGTTTCGTTACAGAGGGGTAGTTGCAGAGAAAACGGGGTGTGGAAGGGCTGTTTTTATAAGGGAGCTTGTCCTTGCTGTGGGTCTTGAGGAGGGTGGGTGTGTTTGCATACTGGCTCTAGGGTGACACTTGACGGTTGTAGGAGTGTGCATGTGTTGACCCCAGAGAAAGTGTGATTAAATCAAAGGATGTGGATTGGGTCCCATGGTTTGAACTGTGAGTGTTATCATTACGTTTACTTTGTGTTCACTGACATCTCTGTGTTGGCTTGTGTGGGTTTACAATGTGAAATAAGTATTTAATTCATTTTTATATTTGTATAGTCTAAACGATATTGGAGGCTGTTAATCTGTAACTTTGTGGAGACCCAGGCCAGCTAACATATGATTCCTTTTGCAATATATCTAACACAATTAGATAAATTTATACAGGTTTCCCACACGTTGGGGCCTGCCAGATTCTAAATTTGGCAGCAGATTCAGACAATGAGGAAGTTGGGGAGGAACCTGGGATGGTCCTCAAGTCTGGGGAAGGCTCTGACGAGGGCTCTGTGTTGGAGGCAGAGAGGGGGCCAGGGCAGTCTGACAGTTATCAGCTGCCTTCAGAGTCAGACATCAGTGGGGCAGGAGAACAGCTGGAGCCTGTTCCCAGTGTGCGCATGCGCAGAGTTGCCAGACGAAGGGAACAGCTAAAGATCAGGGGTCAACCTGGGAGTAAGGTCACAGGTCAGTGGTGGGTTTCAATTTATTTTACTATTGGTTCACTTGTGCACATATGCACAGAAGCATCTGAGTGGGTGAGCGGAGCCTCCTGCCATCACCACTACCACTTAAATTGGCAGAAACCCACCCCTGCCACAGGTGGACAATGAATGCCCCCTATCAGAGGAAATAAAAGAGGAGCGAAATGGGAGTGGAGTTTGCAGGAGACAATTAATTAACTTAATTGGTTCATAACTCTCCGAGACTCCTTGCTAAGTTTTGCAGATCTCGGCCTGGCAGCTCTCCCAACCAGATAAGGTCTGTGATTATAAATCCTCCCTTGAAAGACTTTGTGGGATGTGAATGAGCAGAATTCACTCTAAATTCATAAAAGGGGTTTTTGTCGGGACCCGGAGTTTGCTTCATGCTCTCGGGAAGCCACACTACAAATATACAGTGCTCTGTCATACAGATATGTCTCTTCTCTCTCTCTCGTTCCAATGCTTGTTTGTTCTTCTCTCTTTAGGGGAAGAACTGATGATTAGCAAATGGTGTTCCCCGAAATGCTCCCAATTCAGCCTGGAAATCCAAGGATCCAACATCTCCTCACAGTGCTGTCAAACGGATTACTGCAACAGCACTGGTCCCAGTGGCTTGCAAAGCAGTGGTGTCCTTGTGATGGGGGGCATCCTCATCAGCTTCTTCTACATCTTCCAGAAAGGGTTGTGATGGGGGGACAGGAGGAGAAGGGAGGCCTGGGATGGGTCTTCAGATCTCTAGATTTCTTCAGTGTCTACACACACAAACACACACACACACACACACACACACGGTTCCTTTGGCTAGTGAGGGAAGACACACCCACCAGTCCCCTAGAAGAATGAAATATTTTGAGAAACATTAAAAAGGAAGAATATTATATTTCCCTGAATGAGAAATGGAGAAACGTGATCTTGGGAAGCAGCCCCCACCTTCCTTAATAGCCCCAGCAGATATTTTGCACCCACTAAGAAAGACTGGGCCACCCTACCTACAAAACAAAAGGCCTCCAGGGTGATGGGATTAAGACCTCACCCTCCAGCACATAATAGGATTAAACCAGTGGTGGGTTTCAATTTTTTTTAGAACCTCTTCTGTAGGTGTGGCCTGCTTTGTGGGAGTGGGTTGCCGGCCATGTGACTGGGTGGGAGTGACTTGCCAGCCATGTGACTGGGTGGGCATGGCCAACTTGTAAAATGTGGTGAAACTCACTTAACAACGCTCTTGCTTAGCAAACAAAATGTTGGCTCAGGAACTCTGGTATTTGAAGCACGCAAGTCTTAAAGCTGTCAAGTTACAAGACCCTTGCACCCCTAACCCTTTAGAAAAAAAAACCCAGGGGTGTTCAAACTTGACAGCTTTAAGACTTGTGGACTTCAACTCCCAGAATTCCTCCTCTCACTCTTCATCTTGATGATGTGTGGATGGGCGGGGGGAGGGACCTGGAACCGGTTCTAAACAGCACTGTAGATTTGTGGAACCTCTTCTATGGAAGAGGTTAGAACTGGCAGGAACCCACCCCTGGATTAAACCATTAAGACAACAGAGCTCACTACATTGCTCAATCTCCTAAGGACATTGCATCACCCCTGGCAAACCTCAAGCCAACTTAGCTCAGACAAGCATGACCCTTACATGGCCCCATGGGAATCTGACAACAGGCAATAGAATACATGTGTATATTCAGAAAAATATGGCAAAGGGGTTGTAGGGGACTATCTTTATTTATTAAATGTATTCGCTGCCCATCTCACCCGGCGGAAAGTTTGCTTGACGACTGCATGTTCCATTTTGGAACTGCAGTTAAGTTTTTGAACAACCATGGCAAAAAACCCCACTCCACATAATCCTCCCTCCCAGTTTCCCACAGTAGAAACTGCGGCAGGCCTGAAATCCAACAAGAAAAGATGGCTTGCAGGCATGACATACTTGTTGCTGCAGAGGAACAGGAAGCTCAAGTGCAAAGTCCAAGAGAAGATATAAATCCCTCCCCCCTCTCAACTCCATGTGGTCAGCTGTCCAGAACACAAACCCATATGATTCTGCCTCATTAAACCATCTTTCCAATCAGCCTCCGTGTTTCCAGTGTCTTCGTCTTGGCAAGGAACTGAACCAGGTGGAATTTCTCCTAACACTAGTATTCCCCTCACTGGCTATTCTCTCAGGAATGCTGTTTGCAGCAACATTTCTCAACCTTAACAATGTGGGGGACTCTAGGAGTTAAAGCCCACTCATCTTAACATTGCCACGGTTGGAAAAAGACTGTTTACAGGATCAAAGCAGATTATATTCAATGTAGAAATGGAATTTGCGATAGAAAATATATATATATATATATATATATATATATATATATATATATATATATATATATATATATATATATATATATATATATATATATATATATATATATATATATATATATATATATTGAAACTACAGGGTCAAAACAGGGGAGATCGCTGTTTCCATTTGAACTGAGATTCTGATGATTTTCCGATTTTTCATCTCAAGCAAATCTTCTGAATTTATTATTTGCTTTACACAAGTAACTGTGAAAGGGATCTTGGAATCCTAGTAGACAACTATTTAAATAGGAGCCAGCAGTTTGCAGCAGCTGCCAAAAAAGCCAACACAGTCCTAGGCTGCATCAACAGAGGGATAGAATCAAGATCACGTGAAGTGTTGATGCCGCTTTATAATGCCTTGGTAAGGCCACACTTGGAATACTGCATCCAGTTCTGGTCACCACGATGTAGAAAAGATGTGGAGACTCTAGAAAGAGTGCAGAGAAGAGCAACAAAGATGATTAGGGGACTGGAGACTAAAACATATGAAGAACGGTAGCAGGAACTGGGTATGTTTAGTTTAATGAAAAGAAGGACCAGGGGAGACATGATAGCAGTCTTCCAATATCTCAGCGGTTGCCACAAAGAAGAGGGAGTCAAACTATTCTCCAAGGCACCAGAGGGTAGAACAAGAAGCAATGGGTGGAAACTAATCAAGGAGAGAAGAAACTTAGAACTGAGGAGAAATTTCCTGACAGTTAGAACAATTAATCAATGGAACAGAAGTTGCCTCCAGAAGTTGTGAATGCCCCAACACTGGAAGTTTTTAAGAAGATGTTGAACAATCATTTGTCTGGAATGGTATAGGGTCTCCTGCCTAAGCAGAGGGGTGGACAAGAAGACCTCCAAGGTCCCTTCCAACTCTTAATATTCTGTTTTTTTTTTTAAATCAATATTGATCCTTCACAGATGATGGTGCCTGATGAAGACACTGCTGAAGCAGGGGTCTCGAAAAACTCTTTCCAAAGTGGTGCAAAGCTCTGGTAGAATAAAGGTTGTTTGTCCAATCTAGTGGACAAACTGCTAGTTTAAGCCCAGTGTTAGTTTTCTCAACGAAGCTGTAATTCAGAAAGCAATAAGGTTAAAAAATAAAATAAAATGAGCTATGAAGTTTTGCTCAGTGCAAGGGTGTCCTCTAGTGGGCAGAGTCAAAAGTGCAGATGACAGAATCTTTTGCTCTATACTTTGTTTGCTAGAAGCACAGATAAGGACACCAGCGGTGCCAAAGGTGCATTTTCAGGAGGCAACTGGACTTTCTTGTTTTTTTTTCTTTTGAAGATGTTTCACTTCTCATTCAAGAAGCTTCTTCAGCTCTGACAGGATAGTGGGGGATGGGTTATTGGGGAGCTGAAGAAGCTTCTTGGATGAGAAGCAAAACGCCTTCAAAGAAAAAAATAGGGGTGGGGGGACAAGAAAGTCCAGTTGCCACCTGAAAAAGCACCATTGGGACAGATTTTTTAAAACAGATTAACAGATGGCAGATGTCCAGTCTCTTCTTGAAAGCCTCCAGGGATGAAGCTCCCACAATTTCCGAAGTCAACTTCTGTTCCATTGATTGATTGTTCTCCCTGTCAGAAAATTCCTCCTTATTTCCAGGTTGAATCTCTCCTTGATCAGTTTCCATCCGTTATTCCTTGTCCGGCCTTCAGGTGCTTTGGAAAATAGCTTGACCCCTTCCTCTCTGTGGCAGCCCCTCAAATATTGGGAAACTGTTATCCTGTCTCCCCTGGTCCTTCTCTTCATTAGAGTAGCCAGGCCCAGTTCCAGCAACCGTTCATTGTATGTTTTAGCCTCCAGTCCCCTAATCATCTTGGTTGCTCTTCTCTGCACTCTTTCTAGAGTCTCAATATCCTTTACAGATTAACAGAGTTGGAAGGGACCTTGTAGGTCATCTAGACCAACACCCCCCTTCAAGCAGGAGACCTTACACCATTTCTGACAGATGGAAGTCCAGTCTCTTCTTGAAAGTCTCAAGTGATGAAGCTCCCATGACTTCTGAAGGCAAATTCTGTTCCATGGGTTGATTGTTCTCACTTGCACGCCGAACCGACACTAATACCAGTAACAACCCACCTCTGAGTAGGACAGAGACGGTAGGCAGGCTGGTGCCAGTGGTGGGTTCCGGGCTATACAGCCCAGTAAAGGCGTACTGGTGGCAGCTGGAAGCAGTGGCCACTGTACCGGAATGGTGTTTTGTTGGGCCCACCTGACCACCTGGGTTCCTTACCACTTTTTGAGGGAAATGGGCCGACTGCGCATGCATGCCTGCGCAACCTCCACTGAGCAGCTGGGGCATTGCAGGGCAGTGGCATATGCATGCATGCGCAGGGCACATGCCCAAAGTCGAAGCCCTGTCACATCGCAGCATACCAGTTGTAATGGGATCCGGAACCCACCACTGGCTGGTGAGCTTATGCATACCCCCTTTATGGACCTGTTAGGAATGGGGTGAGGTCCACGGTAGATGTGGCATTATCTTTTTACACATTAGGAGAAATTTCCTGACAGTGAGAACAATTAATCGGTGGAACAGAAGTTGCCTCCAGAAGTTGTGAATGTTCCAACACTGGAAATTTTAAAGAAGATGTTGGATAACCATTTGTCTGAAGTGGTGTAGGGTTTCCTGCCTAAGCAAGGGGTTGGACTAGAAGACCTCCAAGTTCCCTTCCAACTCTGTTATTTAATTCATTAGCCTGGAGCTAAAATAGAAAGCTCTCCAGCAATTTAGCTAGCTGAGAGAACATACTTTAAGGTTACCAATGACCTTAAGTTCTTTGCTGTCTAAGATCACGCTTGGAATCCTGCAACCAGTTTTGGTCACCAGATTGTGAAAAAGATGTTGGGACTTTGGAAAGAATGCAGAGAAGATCAACTAAGTCTGTTAGGGGATTGGAGACTAAAACGTATGGAGTACGGTTGCAGGAATTGGGTTTGGCCAGTCTAGAGAAAAGAAGGAGTAGGAGGGACATGGTAGCACTATTTCGGTATTTGAGAAGAAGGTGTAGGAAGTTATCACCCAGCCCTCCCCCAGAAAAATGAAATATTTCCCTGGATGTGAAAATGGAGAAACATGTTTTAAAAGACAGAATAGCTCCCTGCAGCTTCATTCTGTCAATGAGCCATTAAAGCCTGAGCCAGTCCCTTTACATAATAAAGAGTTCTCCCCTTCAGCTCCAGGGGGATGGGATTAAGGCATGATAATATTGGCCCTTTACCCATCTCACCACAGGGCATCTGAGAACTCAACCAAACCTGGATTGAAAACGCAGCCTAGAGAGTTGCCCCTGCATGGCCCCATGGGAGTCTGACAACCAATCAGAAGACAAGCTCAAGATCAAAGGCCAGAGAGGACATAAAACCAGGGAATTTCAGCATCTCAGTCCTTCCATCTCTTCTCTTCTCCACCCAACATTGAAGCATGTGATCACCTTTTCTGTTCAGGACTCAAGCCATGTGGTCCTGTCCACCATTAAAACCATCTTTCCAAGCAGCCTCCATGTCTCCAGTGTCTTTTTCCCCACTTGGAGCCCAACCCAGAAGGACATTTCTTTCGACAAAGGGATCAACTTATTTTCCAAAGCACCTGAAGGCAGGACAAGAAACAATGGATGGAAACTAATCAAGGAGAGAAGCAACCTGGAATTAAGAAGAAACTTCCTGGTAGTGAGGACTATTAATCAGTGGAACAACTTGCAACCAGAAATTGCAGGTGCTCCATTCCTGGAGGTATATGAGAATAGACAACCAGTATAGTGTCTCATGCTCTAGCAGGGGGTTGGACTAGAAGATCTTCATGATCCCTTCCAGCTCTCTTATTTTGTTGATTAGTCAGTGGAACATCTTTCCTCCAGAGGTTGTGGTGCTCTAACACTGCAGGTTTTTCAGAAGATAATAGACATCCAGTTGTCGGAAATGGTCTCCTGTTCCAGGACTAAAAGACCTCCAAGGTTCCCTTCCAACTCTGTTATTTTACGTTCTATAAACCAGTGTTTTTCAACCTTGGCAACTTGAAGATGTCTGGACTTCAACTCCCAGAATTCCCTAGCCAGCATTCGCTGGCTGGGGAATTCTGGGAGTTGAAGTCCAGACATCTTCAAGTTGCCAAGGTTGAAAAACACTGCTATAAACCATAAAAAGTGTTAGAATATTCATGACTGGGAGAGACATGGGAACAAGGTCAGCCAATGAATAGGCATTGCAACTACGTCAGCCAATGGGAGCTTAAACAGATCTGAGTCTGTGCTGAGAATCGAAACTGAAACCTCTCTGTCTGCTCTGAACTATGAGATGAAACTGTTCCCTCCTGCTTGTCTTTTGCTTGTAACTTCTACCATGTGGAAAGAATCTAGTATTGGTATTCATCTGTTATTATATATAAAAGAAGTTAACGAATCCAGCTGAATCAGTTATCTGTGTGTGCTTACTGGATTTGATTTTTCTGACAAAATGGTTATAAACTTTAGCAATGAACTTCCGACAAATCCACCAAGCCTCCCAGTTTTACACAAAGCTTTAGGCCTTGTTCCTTAATTTCATGCTACTCTTGCTAAGCATGCCTTGTGTATTTTGGCACCATTAAATTATGTACTTGATGGTATGTCAAATATATGTTTGACTTCCTTCCTTCAGCCCTGTCTAGAGCCTGAACTTCCTGCTTTCACACCTGTGTAAGCTATCCGGAGGCACTTTTCCAATTGCTGGTGTCACACAGAAACAGAGACGAACAAATGACTAAGGGTACATCCTTAAGCTGACTAAGTAGCTTATTGAATAGGATTTTAGTCTGGCACAGCTTTTTAAAGGGCCATTCTTTTAAGAGGCATTTAAATATTATTGTCCATGCTCTACTCCTCCATATTCAGTACAATACAATACAATACAATAGTAGAGTTGGAAGGGACCTTGGAGGTCTTCTAGTCCAACCCCCTGCCTAGGCAGGAAACCCTATACCGTTCTAGACAAATGGCTATCCAACATCTTCTTAAAGACTTCCAGTGTTGGGGCATTCACAACTTCTATTCATGTCAAAAAGGACAGGAGGAAGATGAGAAGACCAGAAGGAGTACCAATTAATCAGTGGAACAACTTGACTCCAGAGGTTGTGGAGGATTTTAAGATTGGACAACCATTTGACTGAAATAGAAGAGAAGAGAAGAGAATAACAGAGTTGGAAGGGACCTTGGAGGTCATCTAGTCCCATTCCCTGCTTAGGCAGGAAACCAAATACCACTACAGACAAATGGTTATCCAACATCTTCTTTAAAACTTCCAGTGTTGGAGCATTTATAACTTCTAGAGGCAACTTCTGTTCCACTGTTTAATTGTTCTGTCAGGAAATTTCTCCTTACTTCTAAGTTGCTTTTCTCCTTGATTAGTTTCCACCCGTTGCTTCTTGTCCTGCCTTCGGGTGCTTTGGAGAATAGTTTGACTCCCTCTTCTTTGTGGCAACCCCTGAGATATTGGAAGACTGCTATCATGTCTCCCCTGGTCTTTCTCTTCACTAGATTAGCCATGTCCAGTTCCTGCAACCCTTCATCGTATGTTTTAGCCTCCAGTCCCCTAATCATCCTTGTTGCTTTTCTCTGCACTCTTTCTAATGCCTCAACATCTTTTTTATAGAGTGGTGGTCAAAAGTGGATTCTAGGTGTGGTCTTACTAAGGCTTTATAGAGTGGTATTATTAGTACCTCCCTTGATCTTGATTGCATCCCTCTGTTAATGCAACTTAGGATTGTGTTGGCTTTTTTAAGGCTGCCGCTGCACACTGCTGGCTCATGTTTAACTGGTCTTCTAGTCCAACCCCCTGCTCAAGCAGGGGACCCTACACCATTTCAGACAAATGGTTGTCCAAACTTCCAGTAATGGAGTGCCCACAACTTCTAAAGGAAAGTTGTTCCACTGCTTGATTGTTCTCCCTCTCAGAAAATCTCTGCTCATTTCTAGAATACATCTTCCCTTAATCACTTTCCATTCGTTTGTTCCAGGTTTGTTTTGTTAATACCATCTCTTATCCACCCGTCATTTCATTTTGGAAGCAGGGAATAAACCATGGTTCTGGGGAGAGCAGCTACTACCGGTCATAGAATCCATGAAACTGGGAGGTACAGATCAAATCACAGGGTTTCTTGGAGTGGTTGTTCCTAATTGCTGAGAGATTGACACAGCCGATTCTGAATTGTGGAACTGAGGAAGCATAATAATACCCTTGGTAGTTGTCTAATAGAGGACTGTTGAAACTCATTATGGATTCTAAGGATGAGTCGGTATATGAAACTCCATAATGAATATGTACACATCACTAGATGCCAGAAACTGATGGGCTCCTATACAGTATGTGCCTGCAGCTTCCTGCTAGAACATATCATCAAAGGTTGAGCTCACAGCCAAGAATCTTCTGAGCTTTATCAGAGAAGAACTACTAACACATTTGAATCTGGCAATTCTGAACTTGCCATACTCCATAAAGTTAAAAAAAAAAAATACTACATTCCAAAGTGGTATTCAGCCGGTTCGGACTGGTTTGTCTGAACCAGTAGCAGAAATCACAAGTGGGCCCTCCCACCTGCCCCAGTTCTATGCCGTCCTATTTAGACACATTTTTGAGGCCCGGGGGCATGCGCGGAAGGCACACCTGCGAGCAAAATGCATGCACAGAAGGTGTGTGTGTACCCGCAAAGCGAGTGTGCCTGGGGCCAACCGTTAGTAACAAAATGTGAAATCCACCACTGACCACATTACTGTCCAGTATCCCACACTGGAGCGAGGGATAGGGAGGGGGGACTAGAGATAGTTGGGGTTGTGTAGTCAAAATTAAATACTTTCTCTTGGGAACCAAGGATGTTCTCACACCTGGCCGGAGGAAGGAGGAGTGATGTCTCCAGGCCAGTGGATGCTGCTTTGATTGGACCTTGATTGGACTGATTGATTGGGGTTGAGGGGGGGAAAAACATTTATTTTAATTAGGTAAAAACCACGGGGACCTTCAGAGACGGTTTTCACCAGATCCGTGCCAATGTGTTATTTCCAATAAAGCTATTCTTTGAGGAATCTACCTGCCTCGGAGTTCTTGCTTGCAATGGATCTGTTACTTGAAACCCTGACATTAAACCAACTCCCTATCCCTCGCTCAGTGACGTGCGGTGAGGTTTATAGCTGGTGAGGCAGCAATTTTTTTAGACTTGTGGACTTCAACTCCCAGAATTCCACAGTCAGGCATGCTCAGTTGCGACCTGCCGCCCTCCGCCCTGGGATTCAGCCACAGCACCGCCTGCCAGAGCTGCGCGGAATCCGGGGCGCGCTTGTCGGGCGAGGGCCGCGCAGGTGGGGAGCGGACGGAGCGGAGGAAGCCTCTCCCCCCCCACCCGCTTCCCACACCCGAAAGAACAAAGGGAACCTCTGCCGCCGCCCAGGCAACCTGGCCAGCCTCTCTCGCGGCGGCTCTCTGGTGCCGAGCTTGGGAGTCCCTGGAGGAGCTGGCGGGGGCTGCAAGCACCGCAGGCTGGACTGGAGCCTCGAGTCTAGGGCAGCGAGTCATTTGATAGGAAACTTGCCTCTTGGAAGGAATGACTCGGCTTGGCTCCTGCTTTGTCTCTCCTGCCTCTTCGCTTCTCCGTTCGGTCGTTGGGCGGCAGATTGAAAGCGGGAGACAAACTGGGTCATTTCTCCCAAAAGGCAAGTTTCCCATCGAATGACTCGCTGCCCTGATGATGAGAGGTTAGGCTGTGCCTCACTTGCCTCACCTGACTGCACATCACTGCCCTCGCTCCAGTGTGGCAGCACTGAAACTCCAATATGGCTTCGGCCAGGTCTGTTTCCGGGTTGACAACTACTACAACTTAGGAACAGTCTGTAGGTAGCCAGAATAATAGAATGACAAGAGTTGGAAGGGACCTCGGAGGTCTTCTAGTCCAATATGCTGCAGGAGGCTTTATAGCAGGAGTCTCCAACCTTGGCAACTTTAAGACTTGTGGACTACATCTCCCAGAGTTCCTCAACCAGCTTTGCTGGCTAAGGAATTATGGGTGTTGAAGTCCACAAGTCTTAAAGTTGCCAAGGTTGGAGACCCCTGCTTTATAGCATTTCAGACAAATGGCTCTCCAATTAAAACCCTCAGGGTTCCAAGTAGCACCCCAATGAAAGAAGACTTCAAGGCTTGAATTTCCTCAAAGTTCCTTTTTAGTAGAGATGTCATATTGGTACATCTGAGAAAATCCGAATCTGAGAGTTCTGAGTTTTCCCCACCTAAAAGAAAGTCAAAGATCCATCCCCTGCACCCAAAAGTCCATCACATGGTCCAATCAATTCAACGTCCCAACTGGAAACATCTCCCAATCACTCCCATCCAGGTGTAGGCCAAATGCCCTTGACTCCCAGAGAACAGAATGTTGTTATGGCTAATCCCCCAACACTCTTTGTCATCCCTCCTCCCATTTTCATTTTCCACTGGTTGATTGTTCTGTCAGGAAATTTCTCCTTATTTGTAGGTTGCTTCTCTCCTTGATTAGTTTCTATCCATTGCTTCTTGTCCTACCTTCAGGTGCTTTTGGGAATAGAGTGACCCCCTTTTCTCCCAGGTCCATCCTCTTCTGAAGGACACCTAGTCCTTTTCACTAGACTTGTTGTTGTTGTTGTTAGTTGCAAAGTCATGTCCAACCCATCGTGACCCCATGGACAATGTTCCTCCAGGCCTTCCTGTCCTCTACCATCCTCTGAAGTCCATTTAAGCTCATGCCAACTGCTTCTGGGACTCCATCCAGTCACCTCATTCTCTGTTGTCCCTTTCTTCTTCTGCCCTCCATCCTTCCCAGCATGAGGCTCTTCTCCAGGGAGTCCTTCCTTCTCATTAGGTGGCCAAAGCCTTTGAGTTTCCTCTTCAGGGTCTGGCCTTCTAAAGAGCAGCCAGGGTTGATCTCCTCTAGGATTGACCACTTGGATGGCCTTGCAGTCCAAGGGCCTCACAGGAGTCTTCTCCAGCACCAGAGTTCAAAGGCCTCCATTCTTTGGCGCTCAGCCTTTCTTATGGTCCAACTTTCACAGCCATCCATTGCAACTGGGAAAACCACAGCCTTGACTCTACGCACTAGAATAGACAAATTCAATTCCTGCAATCATTCTTCATGTTGTAGCCTCCAGCCCTCTCGCCATCTTTGTTGCTCTTCTCTGCACTCTTTCTAGGGTCTCTCAACAGTCTTTTTTTAATACCATGGAAAAAGTGCAGCTCTTTTGTTCAGCCAATTAAAGTAATCCTCTCCAGATGTTCAACTCTTCCACCTCTAGGATTGAAGAGGGAGAGAAAAATTCTGAGCACCACAAACCCTGAGCAATTCTTAATTTCAAGCACTCAGTTCCTTGCGCTTCTACCAGATTCCATCTGTTGTAAAACCACACCTAGGGAGAAGGCAAGTTGCTGCCTGTGTCATAATGGAAGCAGGAAGGCCTCTTTGGCATGGTTGAATCACTGCAGGCCCAATAATTTACCCTAAACAAAGGAATAACAGAGTAGGGAGTATGCAATTGGTAGAGTCAGGGTAGGTAAGGAAGGGGCTGTCTTCATGTCCTGCACACTTGCTTCTTGCAAAGTTTGGGGATGGGTCTATCACGTCAACTTGGCTATGCCCACCCAGTCACATGACCACCTAGCCATGCCGGTCATTAGGCAGACCATATTAGTGGTCTGTAGGATTTAAAATTATGAATTTAGTGGTTCCCTGAGGTCCGAAAGGTCATAGAGGACGTACTTACGCATTCTCATGGCCCTCAAGTGTCACCCTAAAATCAGCACTTGCACATTTCCACATCCCTCAAGACCTAAACCAAGGACAAAGCCTGTTATAAAAATAATTCTTTTGTACCACATTTCTTTTGTAGCTATCCCCAGAGGTACACCTCTTCGTTTGGGGAATAGCTAAATCTCCTTCCCTTGCAACTCTGTGGATTTCATTTTGATTTTTCTTGCTCGTGTAACCCCGGCTTGATTTGAAAGCTCAATGTATTCTCCTGACAAACCTCCTAGAATTGTGATGGTCAACCTATGGCACGCAGGGCCATTTCTGAGGGCACATGAGGCATTGCCCTGCCTGCTGGTCCAGTGCGCACACGCTGGCTGGACAGCTGATTTTTGGCCTTGATTTTTTTGCCATTTTTCATCCCCTGGAGGCTTCCCTGAAGGACAAAAAAAACCACCCAATGTGCAAACCAGAAGTTTGGGAGAGGACTTCCGGTTTGCTCATTGGCCCATTTTTTACCCTCCCCAGGCTCCTAGAAAGCCTCTGGAGCCTGGGGAGGGCCAAAAACGGACTTACGGAGTCCACCGGAAGCTGGAACCATGGGCCATTTCCGGCCTCCAGGGGGCGGGGAGGTTGTTTTCGCCCTCTCCATGCTCCAAGAAAGCTGTGCACGCATGCGTGGGGCAGCGGGAGATGTCATGCACGCATGCACAGGGGGCATGGCGGACATTAAATTAAGAGGTTGGGCACGCAAGCATGTGCAATAGCATGCTTGCATGCACTTTTGGTACCCAAGGCGAAAAAGGTTCGCCATCACTGTCCTAGAACAGAGGTGAGCAAACTGCAGCTCCGGAGCCGCTTGTGGCTCTTTCATCCCTCTGCTGCGGCTCCTTGTTGCTCAAAATATGCGTCTCAACCGCCAATGTGCGACCCCTGCTGGTACATGATTTATTGATCTTTTCAATCCCCGCTGGGCCAACCATGGATAGATCCAAGAAAAGAAAAGTTTAAGAAGAAAACAGAATGTTTAATTCAAGTATGTATGATAGTTTCGTGGCCGCTTGGGAAATAGTCAGGCACGGGAAGGGTTTTGTGTCTGCCGGTGCTTTCTGTGGGAAACGGGTCCAAATGGATCTTTGAGAGTTTAAGGTTGCCGACCCCTTTCCTAGAACATGTTAAGATTTGATGTTAAGTTCAACCTGCCCCAGCGTCCACCAACCCAGTTCACCTTTCCTTTTGACTTCCCCCACTTTTAATAGTTGGAAGCAATTATTCATATGTGGGACACGGTCAAGTCGCAGGCATGCCCATGTTATGGAACAGGTGTTGTCTGAGTGGCTTCTGGGGAGATCTACATAAACAAGCAAGGTGCTGATCTTGGCATAGGGCAGGGGTGTCCAAACTTGGGAACTTTAAGACTTGTGGACTTCAACTCCCAGAATTCTGGGAGTTGAAGTCCACAAGTCTTAAAGTTCCCAAGTTTGGACACCCCTGGCATAGGGAGTCACAGCAAGTGCACCAGCGATTCTGGAAACGGAATGAAGTCACAAGATCACTGAGGCTACTCTGCTTGCTTAGGGTTGAGATTCACTGTCAGCGTTCCAAGTATCATGCAGAATTAAATCAGACTCCAAGGCAAAACTTTCCTTAAAGTTCCAATTTAATAAGGCAGACATGTTGGCACATCTGTGAAAAATCCCAAATCTGAAGAACTTCCTGGGATTCCACCCAGTTGAAAGTTCATGATCTTATGCCCAGACCCATAAATCCATCACATGGTCCAATCTTCTTCGGCCACGCTGGCATCTTCACCCAGCTGGTTCCGGTCAGGTGCAGAGGTGCAAAGACAAAAGATGACCTTGGGCTTCTAGAAAGGAATGACGACAACACATTCCACAAATCTACTCCTTTCTATTCCCCCCTCCCAACTACTACACTAATGAAACAGCATAGGAAAATATTAGAAAGTGTGGCAGGCCAAAGGTCCTAAAAAGGAATACAACTGACATTCGCATTATTTTGTTTTGAAGGAAGTTAGCACTCACACCTCTACTAGAAAAATGAAATATTCTAGGAAATACCGTGTTTCCCCCCAAAATAAGACAGGGTCTTATTTTCTTCTGTCCCCCTGTAATAAGCGCTTGGCCTTATTTTCAGGGAGGTCTTATTATTTTTGAGGTGCAGGAGGCGGCAAGCGTGGTCACTTCATGGCTGCTGCTATGTTGCAATATTTTGGGGGAGGGCTTATTTTTAGCGCATGCACTCAAAAGCCCGATTGGGCTTATTATCTGGGGGGGGGGTTCTTATTTTCAGGGAAATGTGGTATTAAAAAGGCGGAATATTATATTTCTCTGGATGAGAAAGGAGAAACATGTTTTAAAGACAAAGCAGCTCCCTGCAGCTCCTCCTTCAGCTCCAGGATGATGGGATTAAGGCATTGGCCCTCAGGGCATGATAGGATTAGCACTCTACTCATCTAGCAACAGATCTCACCCCATGGCACCTGGGGGGACTGGATCACCCAAGCCTGGGGCACAGACAGCCTACAAAGTTAGCTAAGACCTCTCACTCCCTTTGAGTCCAACAGCCAATGGGATACATTTCTTGGACAGGAATAGGAAGCTGGGTCCAAGAGAGGGTATAAAACTCAGGCACTCTGAGCATCTCTCTCCTTTTTTTCTTCAAGGTCTTCAAGACATGTGATCCCCCTTTTTCCCAGGACCTCAAACCATGTGATCCTGTCCACCTTTAAAGGCATCTTTCCAAACAGCCTCTAGGAATCCAGTGTCTTTTTCCCCACTTGGAACTGAACCCAGAAGGACATTAATTAGACGAAAACTGTAGGAACTTTCAGAGTTGGTTTTCACCGGCTGTGCCGATATGAGGTATCCAATAAACCTGTTCCGAGAGGAATCTGTCTGCCTCGGAGTTCTCTGCTTTCAATGGGTGCATTGCTCGGAACGCTGAGGGCACCCTTCTGTGGTCGCTGTGGCTCAAGGCGTTTTGTGTATGAATCAATTGGCCAGGTCTTTCTTAATAAGTACAAACTATCCATCTCTAAAGACTTGAGGCTTCTCTTGAGGCTGCGACAGGAAGACTGGGTGCTGCTTCTTGTCTTTGTTAATATTTTTCTCCTTTGGGCAGAGGGGTGTTCCGGGAGGCACTACTGCTGGTTCGCTCCTGGGCACGCTTGATGAGCGCTGCACATGAGTGCGCAGAGAAATAAAAATTGCTCTGTGCATGCGCAGTAGTGAAAAACAAGATGGTGGCACCTATGGCGCCATGCAAAGAACTGGTTCAGGGGCGTGGCAGGCCTTTGGGGGAATATAATATCCCACCTCTTTTAATCTTCCCCAAAATAAATACAAATAAATACAAATAGAATAGCAGAGTTGGAAGGGACCTTGGAGGTCTTCTAGTCCAACCCCCTGCCTAGGCAGGAAACCCTATACCGTTTCAGACAAATGGCTATCCAACATCTTCTTAAAAACTTCCAGTGTTGGGGCATTCACAACTTCTGGAGGCAACTTCTGTTCCACTGATTAATTGTTCTCACTGTCAGGAAATTTCTCCTCAGTTCTAGGTTGCTTCTCTCCTTGATTAGTTTCCACCCATTGCTTCTTGTTCTACCCTCAGGTGCTTTGGAGAATAGCTTGACTCCCTCTTCTTTGTGGCAACCCCTGAGATATTGGAAGACTGCTCTCCTGTCTCCCCTAGTCCTTCTTTTCATTAAACTAGACATGCCCAGTTCCTGCAAATATTTCATTCTCTTGGAGCAGGGGCTTCCCACAATGCTTTTAACATAATCCTCTTTTCTATGCCTATGCTCACGTATTGCCAGATGCTTTCATGCTTATGACGTAACATAACAGATGATCATTTCTCCAGCAATCAGCTTTGACTCTGAAGTTCTTTGTGGCATCAACTATAAGAGCAAGCGTAAGCCATTTTTTTCCCAGGTTCTCCCTCTGGTGAAAGAGAATCCTATTTATCTGGGAATATTCCAAATAAATTGTAAATTAAATGGTCTTCCTTTCCTAGTACTTAAGTGTGATTCAGCATACCAAACCATGACCCTAGAGCCACCATTTGGCCATCAACTATGGTAAATAACTTGCTGTTGCTGCATCATATTGATCTCAAACCTGAACTGTTGTTGTTGGGTATCTTATCAGAAAAATATAGTAAAGAAAATGTATATTTGATTATTCATGTAATAACTGCAGCTAGAATTGTATTTGCACAAAATTGGAAGGGTGAAGAGATCCCCACAGACGAAAATGTGGCTAAGAAAATATTAGAATGTGTGGAAATGAATAGATTAACACTTGCAATTAAAGGAAAGGAAGAATCTGACTATTGTAATATATGGGAGCTATTTTATCAAGGGTTAGAGAATAAATATGAAAATAATGTATTATAAAGTTCAACAAATTAAGAAGAGAAATGTTATAATAATAGATATGTGAAGTTTTCAGTACTAGTATTAAAATAATAATATATATATAATGAACGTGGTGGTAAGCTATTATGACACAAAAAATGTGTACCCAGATGACACAATGTTTAATGAATTATGAAATGTTTGTATTAAAAGAAAAATAAAATAAAATTGGGGGGGGGAAGAATGGTAAATAACTGAGACACAACATCACACTACAAAGCTGAACTTCTGAATCTTCTCCCGAGATTCAACTAAAGAGCCTTTGTACAGTTTCTGTTGAAAAAACAAAACAAAACTTTTGCTCTTTTCTGTGAACTTTTCCTGATACAGCAGCATCTACACACTGGCTAAATACTGTTTTGCAAAGAGATAAATTAGTCCTTCACAAGTGAGTCACTGCCTCTCGCTTCTAAATATTTATGCAGCAAATCTTCAGCATTTACTCCTCCAGTTTGTGAGGTCCTTGCTTCCAAAATTACAAAACACTCTTGGGTGCACAATTAAGCCTCTGCATCCGCCCCGAATGACCTGGTGTACGACACTGTAATTTATATTCTTATGAGAGGTCTCTAACATGTCATTAGCATACAATCTCATTATTCTGGATCGCAATTTCCGTTCCTAGAGTAGGTTTAAATCAGAGGTGTCAAACTCAAGGCGTAGGGAGTGGATCCGGACCACGGAGTGCTTAGATTTGGTTGACGGGGCCACCCTGGAAACAGGGAAGGACTGGCCCACAGTGCCTTTGTCAGTGGAAATGGAGCTCATGAGATCAAGACAAGAGACTTTTAAGAGGCCAATGACAACAATCTGGAGTGGGCAGAGAGCAGACATGTTGGCTCCTTATTAGAAACCTTAATTTCTAATAGCAATTTTAAAGTTGAGTTTGGGAAACCAACCCACAATGCATGTTTCTACCATGTTCATTTGAGTCATGTGTGTGTGTTTGTGTGTGTGTGTGTGTGTTTGTGTGTGTGTGTGTGTGTGTTTGTGGTGGGTTGCAATTTATTTTACTACCAATTTATTTTACTACTACTTGTGCGACGCTTCTGCAGTGTGTGTATGTCTGTGTGTGTGTGTGTGTGTGTGTGTGTGTGTGTGTGTGTGTGTGTAAAATGTGTAAACAAGAAGATGAAGACTAAGGCAAACTAATATAAAGAAGGAAAAAAGAAAAATAACATGAACGAAGAAAGTCCAGTTTTCTCTTGAAAAAAATGCACCTTTGGGACAACCATGATCTGAATGACTGAGAATCTCCATTACATCATTTGATTCTATATTCTATAAGCTATCCTGTCTACTCATCAAAACCATACAAGTGACAAGTGTTTGTTTGTTTGTTTTATGCAAGAAGTTCATAAGTGGCTTCCCATCACTAACAAATGTACTGTAGATTATATCTTTTCTCTAATAAAAGAAGTCAATTTGTCTATTTCAATAACATCCTCCGTAGTGGATAATGTCAAACAGTTCCATCTCTGGGTATATAACAAGCTCGCCACAGTAATTATATATTGAAATGATCTTATATGGTGGGTGTTGTTGTTGTTTTTTGCACAACCTGTTGGTTGAGTTATTGGTGTTAGGGATACCTGGGAAAGATCTTACACCCCAAATCAGAAACCTTTATTTCATAAGCAGGAAGACTTCAATAGCCCTTTTCAATGAAGTCCAAGTTGTGGAAAGCTACTATGGCTTCAGGATAGAGCACCCACCAATATGAAGAACGGTTGCAGGAACTGGGTATGTCTAGTTTAATGAAAAGAAGGACTAGAGGAGACATGGTAGCAGTGTTCCAATATCTCAGGGGTTGCCACAAAGAAGAGGGAGTCAAGCTATTCTCCAAGGCACCTGAGGGCAGGACAAGAAGAATGGGTGGAAATTAATCAAGGATAGAAACAGCCTAGAATTGTGATGGCAAACCTATGGCACGTGTGCCACAGTTGGCACACAGAGCCCACTCTGTGGGCACGCATGCGTCAGCCAGCTGGTCTTCGCATGTGCCAGAGTAGCGGAATGGCAGAAACCAGGAGACCAGGAAATTTTGCAGAACATTTCTCCTTAGTTCTAGGCCAATGTTGCCAAACCTTTTCGGCACCGAGTGCCCAAACCGGAATGCACATGTGCACCCGTGCACATTGTGTTCCAGGAAACTTGAAGTCCAGCTGGATGGTGCGCATGCAAAATTGCACACGCACCAAACCGGCAGTAATGCCAGCAGCAACCCACCACTGGTGTAGAACCTTCTTGAAATTGCTGAAAGGACTTTGTTGTAGACTTGAGATAGGAAGTTTCCTACCTCTCCTCCTCCGTTGAGGGAGGGATGATCAATCTTAATGGCCTCTTTGACCCATCCTCTCTGTCCAGAATGTGAACTAAACCAAGAGTCATTACATTCACATGAGCCCCTCTTGAATTCTGTTGACCCTTATTATTGAGATATTTAATAGCTGGAGCAGTGAAGGGTTGGACAATGAGTAAGAAACGACAGTTATAGCTAATTAGTCGAAGAAAACTGGCTATTGCATGAGGCAATCTAAGCTCTGATTGGTTGTTGTGAGTGAAAAGGGGGAGTTTCCTTCTTTCCCGCCTTTTTTCTACCGTGTGCCCTGTGTGTAAGAATTTACCTCATGATGTTCCTGCTGTGCTGCTTTAGCTCCTGTTGCTCCTGTTTGCCTGACTATTGTCGTAAAAAAATTCCCTATATAAAAACAAAGGGAAACCACAAGCAACCACAAGCGATAAATCTTACTTTAAGGCCAGAGGTTTATTGTTTCATGAGCAATCTGGAACCGGAACAGCCAATACGGCAACGCCGTTGCACAGCAAAAACTATATTTTAAATTTTCCATTGCAATAGGTTCCTTTATAGCAAATAGCAAGTCCTACAAGCATCGCTATCTGGCAAAGGACCCCATTCCCATCTTGAGCCACATTACTTATATCTTATTTTTTACCGACCTACGCATTCCCGTGTTTTACTTCCTTGTTCTTTCTTGCTTTCTTACTGATCGTCACTCTCTGCAAACACCTGTGTACATTTGAAGTCCTCGGACACTTGTTGCTTTCAGTTCCTTATTTCCCACCATCTCATTCTCCCTGCTCTAAATATATCCATTTCAAGTACAAACTTTGCAGGAAATGCAGCACAAGTCAGAACATTGGGAAATATTAGCCTGGTATATTTTGCAATTATACTAGTTTAAAACTTTGGTTCAGTGCGGCCTGCAAGCTCACTCCTCGGCTCTGTTACCTGAATGAATATTTGCTCCCCTCACACTATCTAGATTTCTGTGTATATAGCTGTAAAATATATTTATTTGTCTAAAACCACAAGTTTGTGTCAGAGTTTCTGACTCCATTTGGACACCAGCTGCGCTGACACTTATCTAGCACCAATTTATTGCTGACTGTTGGTTGACCAGATTCTTGTGTACAAGCCTGAGCAATAAATCATCTTAAGTAGAACTTAATTTATGGTCCATATTTGGGGCCTGACCGATGGCCTTCATTCCATTCCCAGCTGAAAAACAACAGGATATATATTTTTTTCATTCAGAGATAACTTTCCTACTTTTTGAGACTTGTTTCAGCTACCGGTTTCATGGACCAGTTTAACTCTCTTCTTCCTCTCCTTGAAGAGAAACTCAACCGGTTTTCCAAGTAAGCCTGCTTAATTATAAAACATACGGGTTTAATTATAAACCATACAGGTTTCCTTTTCCTGTCATATTTCTCTTTTTCTATTTTCACAATCCCCAAACCATCAGCCGCTCAGATGAGTCACACACAGTTTGCGCAACTAGGCTATGAAGAAAACCCCAGCGGAGCCAAATATAAATCCCAATCCAGATATCTGGGGATTCAGGCAGCGGGAAAAAAACTACTGGAACTTAGGGGAAATTAGGCTCCCGTGTTAAGGGTTGTGATTCACAAATCTTTACACGTCACCTAAAGGCATATTGGAAAACCATAAATGTTCCAAAGTGTTGACTTTGATTGCTTCGCTATCACATTTCTGGTTTAGGGGAGTTGGCTAAACCCCAGACAGATTACACAATGGAGCCAAACGAGAAAACAAAAAAACAGAATTAGCATTTATGCAAAAGAGCAGAGTCTTCTGTAAACCATTGTAGGAAGTTAGCGCCCAACGGCCCGCCCCTCTCCTAGAAAAATGAAATATTTTAGGAAATATTAAAAGGGCAGAATATTTCCCCTAAAAGGGAGGCAGAAGATCATCCCACCCCAGCTTTGTAAATGGGCCATTAAGGCCTGAGCCAGTGTATTCTACATAACTAAGATTTACCTCTTTCAGGCAGAGCCATAATAGGAATCCCAAAGTCCTTTCATTAGATCATCACCCAGCAAGAATCAACCAAGCTTAGGAATCAGGACAGCCTACAGAGTTGCCCCTGCATGGCCCCATGGGAGTCTAACAACCAATCAGAATTCAAGCTCAAATTCAAAGCCCAACAGAGGGTATAAATCTATCTATCTATCTATCTATCTATCTATCTATCTATCTATCATCTATCTATCTATCTATCTATCTATCTATCTATCTATCATCTATATCCCTATCTATCTATCATCTATATCCCTATCTATCTATCTATTTATCTATCTATCTATCTATCTATCTATCTATCTATCTATCTATCTATCTATCTATATCCCTATCTATCTATTTATCTATTTATCTATTTATCTATTTATCTATTTATCTATCTATCTATCTATCTATCTATCTATCTATCTATCTATCTATATCCCTATCTATTTATCTATCTATCTATCTATCTATCTATCTATCTATCTATCTATCTATCTATCTATCTATCTATCATCTATCTATCTATCTATCTATCTATCTATCTATCTATCTATCTATCTATCTATATCCCTATCTATCATCTATCTATCTATCTATCTATCTATCTATCTATCTATCTATCTATCTATCTATCTATCTCCCATGTGCTTTTTTAAGTTTGGCAGCTTCCCTCTATTCTCGCAATGTCCAGTGGGAAAGACTTCCATAGTTTAATTACCCTATGCAAGGGGAAAAACCCCAGAGGGAGAGCAGTTCCCTCATTACGTTGTTGTGAAGTGGAGTTTATAAACTTAGTTTATTGTGAGGTCACATGGTAGAAGATAGGGATGTGGTGGCTCAGTGGCTAAGATGCTGAGCTTGTCAATCAGAAAGGTTGGCAGTTCGGCAGTTTGAATCCCTAGCACCGCAAAACGGAGTGAGTCCCCGTTCCTTGTCCCAGCTTCTGCCAACCTAGCAGTTTGAAAGCACGTAAAAAATGCAAGTAGAAAAATAAGAACCACCTTTGGTGAGAAGGGAACAGAGTTCTGTGCGCCTTCAGCATTTAGTCATGCTGGCCACATGACCACAGAGACGTCTTTGGACAGCGCTGGCTCTTCTGCTCTGAAACAGAGATGAGCACCGCCCCCTAGAGTCGGGAACGACTAGCACATATGTGCAAGGGGAACCTTTACCTTTATGGTAGAAGATAATCTTCCAAAACGAGGAGAAAGCTTCCCATACATACGTGGGAGCGTTCCTCTCTTGGTAATTATGACTCCCTATATCCCTGGTCAAAATTCCAGCACTGAAACCTGACTGTAGATCTCAATCCTTTCTCACGTTAAGCCCTGCAACTACTTAACGTTAGAAGCCCAAGATATTTGGGGCCTAAGGGAGGCAACAGAGACGTTCTTCTGTTTTTTGTAAATTACCCAAAAGAGAGAAAAGGAATTTCTTGCTGAAGGCGAAAAGAAAAGAATGCAAAAATTGGGTGTATTGCTCAATATGAAAAAAAATACCAGCCATAAACGATAAGCTCATGTCAATAGAAAATGTAAACCCAGCGCAGATATTAAGAAATAGACCTCCACAGGCAAAGAAGCCTCCCAGCCACTGCCCCTTGCAAAGCGGCCGGTGGCTGACCACAGGGTGCTGAAAAGTCCTCCGATCAGTGAAAAAGTGGCTGCCCTCACCGCCATCTTCTTGGTGCATGTGCATGCCATTATGCAAATAATGTTGGATTATTTTTATTTTATTTTATTTATTTTGTCCAGCATGTATTAGATAACATATACAAGACTAAATATGATTTTGAATACATGAAATGGATACGAATAAAAAGAAAAATTAGGACAGGGACGGTAGACACATTGGTGTGCTTATGCACGCCCCTTACAAACCTCTTAGGAATGAGGTAAGGTCGACAGTAAACAGTCGAAGGTTAAAGTTTTGGGGGTTTGGGGAAGACACCGCAGAGTCCGGTAGAGCATTCCAGGCGTTGACCGCTCTGTTGCTGAAGTCGTATTTTCTGCAATCGAGTTTGGAGCAGTTTACCTTGAGTTTGTATTATTGTGTGCTTGTGTATTATTGCAGTTGAAGCTGAAGTAGTCATTGACAGGTAGGACATTTTAGAGGATAATTTTGTGTACTATGCTTAGGTCAGCATAGTTCTTTAACTTTTTTTTTAACTTTTATTTGATTTCTAGACCGCCCCTCTCCCAGAAGGGACTCGGGGCGGTGTACAGTCATATTCAAAACAGTAAATATACATAGTATAAATATAAAATAAATATAAATGTGGCTGGAGGAGGTAGCAATAGTTTACTATACAATAGTTAAAGTTAGATTTAAAATTTTAAAAATTTAAAAATACATTAAAAAAAACACCCCTAAAAACTATCCCAGGGTAAAATATTTGCCAGGAGGTATAAATGGGACTATAAATGGGCCAGGCCAGCTAATTGGAATAGGTAAGTTTTTGTCGGAAGGAGCGGAGGTCGGTAGTAGTTCTGATATCTTAGAACTATATATGAGTTCTAAGTTGTCTAAGCCCAAAATTTCAAGTCTGGTAGCATAAGGTATTCTGTTGTGAGCAGAGGAGAGGAGGACTCTTTTCGTGAAATATCTGTAGACTTCTTCAATTGTCTTAATGTCCGATATGCAGTGCGGGTTCCAGACAGATGGGCTGTATTTGAGAATTGGTCTAGCAAACGTTTTGTATGCTCTAGTTAGCAGTTCAATATTACCGGAGAAAAAGCTTTGCAAGATTAGGTTAACAACTCTTAATGCCTTTTTGGCAATGTTATTGCAGTGGGTTCTGGCACTTAGATCATTAGATATGAGTACTCCAAGGTTCTTGACAGAGTGAGGGTCAGAGTGATTAAAAATAATTTGGTGTTTGATTCTGCGCTGTGGAATAGTTTAGAAGGGTATCAGAAAAAATGTGCAAGTTTGTCTTCCAGATACTTCTAGATTAGACACGTCCGAAGACGTCTCCGTGGTCATGTGGCCAACATGACTCAATGCCAAAGGCGCACGGAACACTGTTCTCTTCCCACCAAAGGTGGTTCCTATTTTTCTACTTGCATTTTTTACCTGCTTTCAAACTGCTAGGTTGGCAGAAGCTGGGACAAGTCACAGGAGCTCACTCCGTTATGCAGCACTAGGGATTCAAACCGCCGAACTGACGACCTTTCTGATTGACAAGCTCAGCATCTTAGCCACTGAGCCACTGGGTCCTGGTGCATATTGTACTTATTGTTCTGTAAAAGCAAAAAGCTGTAGTTGTAATGTTATTACCTTTAAATGAACCAAAAAGAGTCAGAAGTTGGTGCCTTTCTCCTTTTTTTCTCCCATTTCATTATATCCCCTCTTTTCCCCTTCTTCTTAATTTTCCATGGTTTTTCCCCCCTTTGTATCTTATACTTCGATAAACTAATAAAAATGTTTTTTTTTTAAAGATTATAATCCTGCCTAGGCTTGAAATAATTTTAAATGTGGCTGGTCTGAACTCGACTTATTACCGTTTCTTTAGTAACCGTTCCAATTTACAACACTGATTTTTTTTTTACTTACAAACATTTTTTACACCTGGCATCCCCAGGATCATGTGGCATGGACTTATAATGGTTGCAGCCATTAATGGATCCCTTTTTGCGACCTTTTGACAAGCGAACTCAAGGAAGAAACCAGATTCATTCAACCATGTTACTAACTATAATAACTCCAGCAATCCACTTAACAACTGTGGCAAGAAAGGTTGTAAAATGGGGCAAAACTCACTCAACAGCGGCCTCGCTTAGGAGCATAAATTTTGGACACAATTGTGAGCGTATATCAAGGCCTGCCTGTACTTAACGTAGATAGAACAATATTTATCAACCTTCGTCACTTGAAGGTGGGTAGACTTCAACTCCCAGAATCTCAGGGGTTGCCACAAAGAAGAGGGAGTCAAACTGTTTTCCAAGGCACCCGAGGGTAGAACAAGAAGCAATGGGTGGAAACTAATCAAGGAGAGAAGCAACTTAGAACTGAGGAGAAACTTCCTGACAGTTAGAACAATTAATCAGTGGAACAGAAGTTGCCTCCAGAAGTTGTGAATGCCCCAACACTGGAAGTTTTTAAGAAGATGTTGGATAGCCATCTGTCTGAAATGGTATAGGGTTTCCTGCCTAGGCAGGGGGTTGGACTAGAAGGCCTCCAAGGTCCCTTCCAACTCTACTATTGTATTGTATTGTATTGTATAACTCCCCCGTCCAGCGTGCTTGCTTGGTAGTTGAAGTCCACCCAAAATTGCTAAGGTTGAGAAGTACCACTCTAGAGTTTAGGGTTGTGCCTTCTTTGTGTTGGCTTTTTGGGGTCATCTGTTGGAGGACACCATCCTAGATCTTCTACAAGTGCCATGTTATCAGTCTTCCAATATTGGAGGGGCTGCTACAAAGACTTTTTCCATCTCTGGGCATATAATATTCTTGCTGCAGTAACTATATATTGAAAAGATCAATATAAAAGCCACAGTGGCGCAGTGGTTAGAGTGCGGTCCTGCAAACTACTTCTGTTGGTCACCGGCTGCCAGCAGTTCGGCAGATCGAATCTCACCAGGCTCAAGGTTGACTCAGCCATCCATCCTTCTGAGGTGGGTAAAATGAGGACCCAGATTGTTGAGGGCAAAGAGGCTGACTCTGTAAAGCACTTAGAGAGGGCTATAAAAGCACCATGAAGCAGTATATAAGTCTAAGTCAGAGGTCTTCAAACTTGGTAACTTTAAGACTTGTGGTGTGTCTACTTTAATGAAAAGAAGGACTAAAGGGGTGACATCATAGCAGCATTCCAATATCTCAGGGGTTGCCAAAAAGAAGAAGGGGTCAAACTATTTTCCAAAGCACCAGAAGGCAAGACAATAAGCAATGGATGGAAACCGATCAAGGAGAGATTCAACCTGGAATTAGGAGAAATTTCCTAACAGTGAGGACAATTAAGCAGTGGAACAGAAATTGCCTTCAGAGGTTGTAGGTGTTCCATCACTGGAGGCTTTTAAGAAGAGACTGGACAGCCATTTCTCTGAAATGGTATAAGATCTCCTCCTTAAGCAGGGGGTTGGACTAGAAGACCCTTAGGATCCCTTCAACTCAATTATTCTGACTCTCCCCCTCTATTGCCTCTGTTCCACACACCCTGTTTCTCCAGGAGAACAGAACGGAACAGAATGTACTTGGAATGTACTAGGATCTTGGAATCCTAGTGGACAAACCATTTGAACATTGTAAACTGGGGTTGTGAAATTCGAAAGAAGTGAGAGAAGTGACAGGGCGCTACCTAACAAAATGAAATTCAATGGTGAAAAAAGTAAGGTTCTACATTTAGGCAAGAAAAACAAAAATACACAGGTACAGTATATGTTGTACCTGGCTCAATAGTAGTAACTGTGAGAGTCCTAGTGGACAACCATTTAAATAGGAGCCAGCCGTGGGCGGCAGCTGCCAAAAACGTCAGCACAGTTCTAGGCTGCATTAACAGAGGGGCAGAATCAAGATCACGTGAAGGGTGAATGCCACTGTACACGGCCTTGGTAAGGCCACACGTGGAATCCTGCATTCAGTTTTGGTCGTCATAGATGTAAAAAAGATGTGGAGAAAGAGTGCAGAGAAGAGTAACAAAGATGATAAGGGGACTGGAGACTAAAACATATGAAGAACGATTACAGGAGCTGGGAACGACTAGTCTAGTGAAGAGAAGGACCAGGGATGACATGATAGCATCTTCCAATATCTTAGGGGTTTCCAATATCTTAGGGGTTTCCACAAAGAAGAGGAGGTCAGGCTATTCTCCAAAGCACTGGAGGGCAGAACAAGAAGCAATGGGTGGAAACTAATCAAGAAGGAACTTGTAACTAAGGAGAAGTTTCCTGAAAGTCAGAACAATGAATCAGTGGAACAGAAGTTGCCTCCAGAAGTTGTGAATGCTCCAACACTGGAAGTTTTTAAGAAGATGTTGGCTAACCCTTTGTCTGAAATGGTGTAGGGATTCCTGCCTAGGCAGGAGGTTGGACTGGAAGACCTCCAATTCCCTTCCAACTCTTCTATTCTATTCTATTCTATTCTATTCTATTCTATTCTATTCTATTCTATTATTTCCTGCCCAGCCAAGAATAATACCCCTTTCTCGTGCTTACCTGCTCTGGTTCACCTCTACTTCTTTCTTTTTAACCTTATATTCCAGATTGCAGACACTTCTAAGGATTGTAAACATTTTTTTCCATCTTTCTTTTCAAGGGCCGACATGCCTCAGCTGTCAGTCAGATCGCTGCAGCAAAATAAATACAACTCTCGAAAGTCACTCGTAACCTTTGTCTGTTTCAAGACAACTTCATCTTTCAGAAATGACAGAGCTGGAGGGGACCAGGGAGGTCTTCTCGTCCAACCTCTTGCTCTAAGACAGGGGTGGCGAACAAGTTCGACAAAAAGAGCCAAAATTTTAAACTGTGAGAGTCAGAGAGCCACACCACACAGTGACCTGCCAAAACAGACCCGGAAGCAATGTTCCCTCTAATTTTTTTTCGATGTGAGCAGAAAAGTATAGTGTTTGAGCGGTACATTTTCATGCCTGAGCACCCGAATTTTTTTCACAGATGTCACCTAAGACAACAACGAAATCAGTATTATTTGAAACTCAAAGTTATGTTTCTTCAAGGTACCTGCTTAATTCAAAGTGTTATATAATATCAGTATCACTTAACAACGCTCCTGCTTAGCAACCAAAATGTTGGCTCAGAAACTCTGGCATTTGAAGCACGCAACTCTTAAAGCTGTCAAGTTACAAGACCCTTGCACCCCTAACCCTTTAGGGAAAAAAACCCCTAGGGGTCTTCAAACCTGACAGCTTTAACACTTGTGGACTTCAACTCCCAGAATTCCTCCTCCAGTCATGTTGCAGCGACGTCATCTGCGTGGATCTGCTCCATCTTTGCTTTCTTCATTGTGGGCAGGGCTTCTGCTGAAGATGCCGACGAGTACGAGTTGCCACCAGAATAACTGCTGCTACCTCCTCCTCCTCCTCCTCCTCCAACAGAATCACCAGATTTGCTCCTGAGCTCAGCGCTGGGTTACCTCTGCCCCCTCCCCCTCCTCCGTGCTTTTGAGGAGCCATGAGGCTTTTTTTCCCCTGCTCCCCCCCCCCCCCCGCCTTCCTACTGGCTCCTGCAGCCTCATGGCTCCTCAAAAGCACGGCGGAGGAGGAGGAGGGGGCAGGGGTAACCCAGCGCTGACTGAGCTCAGCTGCTCCGAGCGGAGGGGAGGCGCCGCTGCCACGCGCGGAGATGCCGGCTGGAGCTTTGCCGGCTTCATCTCAGCCGCAGCGCCGGGCGGCAAATCCGGCAGTGCTGCCTGTTAGAGGAGGAGGAGGAGGAGGTGGCAGCAGTTCTTCCGGTGGCGGTGGGGGCTTTGGGGCTTCACAACTAGCCTCAGTCGCCCCGTGCTCCTCAAAGCAAGTCTGGGGAAGTCCTTTGCAGGCGGCCCGTTCTAGCTGCCTGCAAAGGACCTCCCCAGCTTCCGAAAGGGAGCGCGCGATCCGAGCCACAGTATACTAAATAATGACAAGAGGCAAAGAGCCTCATTTATTTTGGCCGGGAGCCGCATGCGGCTCGCGAGCCGCGTGTTCGCCACCCCTGCTCTAAGACCATCAGTGGTTGATCCTATCAAGGCTCCTCAATTCCAGAGAAGCTTCACCTTCAGCTGTGGATCCCACAGAGGCAAGGCAAGGCCAATGACAACGTTGTGCACTTATGACATTGTCAAAGAAATGAGCTTGTTTCTGGCACGTGTTGGATGGCAGGATACCAGGACATGATGGTAGCATTGGTTCAAGGATGTCAGAATCTTGTTATTTTGTGGTTGTTGTGGCTTGTAACGGGCAGCTGTGCAGCTGTGGGGAGCAGAAGGAAGGGAAATCACTTTTGTGGTTTTGTTGTTATCCACAACAGACATGAATTACTTTATTAGCTTCATCATGTTGTATGTGGTGATGGGTTGTTGTATACAGGAAGCTCAGCAATGGCATCCATAATAGGCCATGGAATTTAAATATTAGTGTAATTAGAAGGTTCTCAGGTTTGGCATAAATGCAATGATCATTTGCAAAACTACATATTGGCACAGAGAGATGCGGTGGTTCAGTGACTAAGACACTGAGTTTGTCGATCAGAAAGGTCGGCAGTTTGGCAGTTCGAATCCCTAGCGCTGCATAACGGAGTGAGCTCCCGTGATTTGTCCCAGCTTCTGCCAACCTAGCAGTTCGAAAGCATGTAAAAAATGCAAGTAAAAAAATATAAACCATCTTTGGTGGGACGATAACAGCGCTCCATGCGCCTTTGGCATTTAGTCATGCTGGCCACATGATCACGGAGACGTCTTTGGACAGCGCTGGCTCTTTGGCTTTGAAATCAAATCTTTGGAGATCAGCATTGCCGCCTAGAGTTGGGAACAACTAGTACATATATGTGAGGGGAACCTTTATCTTTATGCAGTGGTGAAATTCAAATGTTTTTACTACTGGTTCTGTGGGCGTGGCTTAGCGGCCGTGGCTTGGTGTGTGTGGTAGGGGAAAGGATACTGCAAAATCCCCATCCGAAATCCTAGGGGAAGGACACTGCAAAATTTATTTATTTATTTATTTATTATTCGTATTTATAGACCGCCCCCTCTCCCGAAAGGGACTCGGGGCAGTGTACAGTCACTAAAATGCGTTATAAAATACATACATAAAACAGTTAAATAATTAAATACGTAGGTGGAGGAGGTTGCAAGACTGTATATAGAATAATAAATATAGTACATTAAAAGCTCTAATAACCCAGGAGTTAAAATATTACCCAAAATTACCCATTAAAATATATCCACCGGGAGGTAAAAACTAAGAATGTGCCAGGCCAGCTAATCGAAACAGGTGAGTCTTTAATTTTTGACGGAAGGAACGGAAGTCAGTGGTAGTTCTAATGTCGGGGGGGAGGTCATTCCAGAGGGTTGGGCCCATCACAGAGAAGGTCCTACCCCTAGGCGTCGCCCGCTGGCACTGCCTAGTGGACGGCACCAGTAGTAGTCCCTCCCTGTGAGAGCGGATTGGTCGTAGGGATGTGTGCGGGAGGATACGATCCCGCAGGTAACTGGGTCCTGTGCCATGGAGCGCTTTAAAGATGGTAATCAATACCTTGAAATGCACCCGAAAAACCACAGGTAGCCAGTGCAGCTCGCGCAGGAGAGGTGTCACGTGGGAGTATCTTGAGCTTCCCATAATCACCCGCGCGGCTGCGTTCTGGACTAGCTGTAGTCTTCGGATGCGTCCCAAGGGAAGCCCCATGTAAAATCCCCATTTCCTCCCCACTCCAGGGGAAGGATACTGTAAAATCCCCATTCCCTCCCCACTCCAGGATAAGGGTACTGTAAAATCCCCATTTCCTCCCCACTCCAGGGGAAGGGTACTGCAAAATCCCCATTCCCTCCCCACTCCAGGATAAGGGTACTGTAAAATCCCCATTTCCTCCCCACTCCAGGGGAAGGATACTGCAAAATCCCCATTCCCTCCCCACTCCAGGATAAGGGTACTGTAAAATCCCCATTTCCTCCCCACTCCAGGGGAAGGGTACTGCAAAATCCCCATTCCCTCCCCACTCCAGGATAAGGGTACTGTAAAATCCCCATTTCCTCCCCACTCCAGGGGAAGGATACTGCAAAATCCCCATTCCCTCCTGATCAGCTGGGACTCAGAAGGCAGAGAATAGATGGGGGCAGGGCCAGCCAGAGGTGGCATTTGCCAGTTGTCCAAACTACTCAAAATTTCTGCTACCAGTTCTCCAGAACCTGTCAGAACCTGCTGAATGTAACCTCTGCCTTTATGTCAGTAATGGTATCCTCTTTTCTTCACTACAAGTTTGCTAGCGGGAGTTCGTGTACCACACCTGGGCATGCGCAGAACCTTCTGCACATGTTCAGAAGGTCTGCGATGACATCTGGGTGAGTGGGCAAAGCCTCGTGTCGCTGCCTACTATTTGCCTGAACTGGTGCAAAGTGGCAGAATATCACCTCTACTTTTGATGTACAAGCCATTTCTGTAACAATGAGACTGTCTAATTTACAAAAACAGAATTTATTTATTTATTTATTTATTTATTTATTTATTTAATTTGACTTCTTAGTCGCCCCCTCTCCCCCCAGGGACTCGGGGCGACGTACAATAGCAACAATCAAGGATTGTTGTTGTTGTTGTTAGTTGTGAAGTCATATCCAACCCACCGCAACCAGTGGACAATGTTCTTCCAGGCCTTCCTGTCCTCTACCATCCCCCGGAGTCCATTGAAGCTCATGCTGACTGCTTTGGAGACTCCATGCAGCCACCTCCTTCTCTGTCGTCCCTTTCTTCTTCTTTTGTCCTCCATCGTTCCCAGCATGAGGCTCTTCTCCAGGGAGTCCTTCTTCCTTCTCATTAAGTGGCCAAAGCCTTTCAGTTTCCTCTTCAGGATCTGGCCTTCTAAAGAGCAGTCAGGGTGGATCTCCTCTAGGATTGACCGGTTGGATCGCCTTGCAGGCCAAGGGAAAATCAAGGATTATAATCTTAATTTCCACGTCCATTCCAGGCCGGCTGGGTGGGGAGGGGGGATAATTCTGGCCGTCGAAGTCCACCCATGCTAAGATTTACAAACCGCACCTCTAGAACACAGGACATCGAATTCCACGTGGCTTATGGATCAGGAGAGATGGACAAGGCGACATCATTAAAAGAGAAAAACCAAGAGCATCCTTAACTTGTGGCTAAGTCAGAGTGGGAGGAGTTAAAAGAAAAACCCAGTAGCAAAGCATTTTTGTATAATAAAGAAAGTAGTAGCATGTTAAGCCTTGTAATTAAGTTCCAGATATTAAATCAGAGGGTGTATTTAGACTTGGCCGCGATAAGCAGAGATATGCATACACAAACAAAAAAAATATCTACATAAAGGCTGGTGAATAAACTTTCCATTACGTCGGCGTGGTAGCAAATGGCCTTGTTTTCACTTCTCAGCCACCGTCTCCGTTGGGCAGGGGTGTCCAAAGTTGGCCACTTTAAGACTTGTGGATTCCACAAGTCTTAAAATGGTCAACTTTGAACACCCCTGCTGTTGGGTATGCGTGTTCTAGTTTCTTTCCTGTCCTCGGAGAGTTGTGATATGTCAGTGACGGAGAACCTTTTTGTTGTTGTGTGCTGAAAGCCTATGTGCCCACACCCATAATGCAGTGCACATACCCCTCCCCCCTCCTCTTGTGCATGTGCATGCAACCCCCGCCCTACACCCCCCCCCCCCCGTGTATGCATGTGTGACCCCTCCCTCTGGTGCACCGTTTTGGGTCTAGCAGGCCTCCCTGAAGACTCCTGGGACCAGAAACGGGGCACGGGTTAGCGTGCTGTGCCCCATTGCAACTCCAGCCTGCCTCACAGCACATGCGCATGCATATCCTGCATGCACCCCACCCCCTCATGCATGCCCAGTAAAGAACTAAAAATCAGCTGGCTGGCAGGAGGCACCAGTGCATGTGTGGTGCAGCTGAGCTTGTTTGACTCCATGTGCCGCCGGCATGCCATAGGTTTGCCATCACGGTGATAGATGGCACCAAATGACGAAGGCCATGGAAACTTTCCTGATTTATGGAATACAGGCAGTCCTCGACTTACAACCATTCATTTAGCGACTGTTACAACAAGCACGGGAAAAAGTGATTACGACGGGGTCTTTTTTTTCCCACTGTTGCACCGTCTTGATGATCAAAGTTCAGAAGCTTGGCAATTGTCTCGCATTTATGACGGCCGCGGAGTCCCATGGTCATGTGATCCCCTTTTGCCGACGTTCTGCTCAGCAAAGTCGACAGGGCAAACCAGATTCACTTAACAACCGCGTTCCTAACTTAACAAGGGCAGTGATTCACTTAACAACCGGGCAAGAAAGCTCCTAAAAAAGGGCAAAACTCACCTAGCAACAGAAATTTGGGACTCAGTTGGGGTCGTAAGTCGAGGACTACCTGTATTTATGCTTGTTGAAGTGATCACGGGATCCTTTTTTGCAACCTTCTGACCAGCAAAATCAATGGAGAAGCCAGATTCACTTAACAAACAAGAAAGGCAGTGATTCACTTAACAACTGGGGCAGAAAAGGTCATAAAATGAGGCAAAACTCACCCAACTGTCTCTCAGTAACTGAGATTCAGTTCTGGTCATAAATTGAGAATTACCTGTACATCAAATGATAAAGCCCCTTAAAGCTATTCTGATTTGGAGAATCCTTGAAGACTGCAGATCTTGCCATTAATCTTGGTAGACTATGCTAAGCTGGAGAACTCATCGTTCATGGATCTCAATTTATTATTCTATTTTTATTTATTAAACAACTTTAGGTGGCTGCCCAATCCCCAAGGGATTTTGGGTAGTTTACCAGATTAAAAATCCAAAACACAACAGTTGTAAAATCCCCAAGGGATTTCGGGTAGTTTACCAGATTAAAAATCCAAAACACAACAGTTGTAAAATAGACACAAACATACACACCCACCCACAGTGGCTGAAACACAATGAAATCAGTCACTTGATCGGTTCAGGCTCCATTTGGGGTCTCCTGGCCCATAGACAAAACCACATCTTCAAGATCTTTTGGGGAAAAAAACAATATGGGTGGGACCAGCCATATCTCAGGTGGAATTATGTTCCACATAGAAGGGCCCATCACCAAGAAGCTCCATTTATATGGTCCCACAGCATATACTATACATCTAGGAGTGGGATTCAGCCGATTCGGACCGGTTTGGGTGAACTGGATGTTAATTTTGATTTTGTTATTGTTTTTTTTTCCCTGATACTTTTCACCTCCTGTTGGATATAGCTTCTCAAAATATATTAATTGGAACAAGCTTGCATACAGTCAACATTTGAGTATGTTTCTTCTTCGCCTCCTGCTTTTCCAAGTTCTGATTTATGGCGGTGGGTTAATTAGAATTTCCCACACAGGCAAGATTAAGTTATCAGTGGTCAGTGAGGAGATAGGAGTTGCTTAAAATATGTTAGTTAAAAAACGCTCGGGCGAAGGAAATCTTCATGCTCCTAAACTCCTAAAAAACCCCACAATCTTTTCAAGTCGAAACCCAAATTTAGAGTTTGTGTTTGAGTGGCTTTGTCACTTCTTTACTTTCTCCAAATTATATCCAGCAAATGGCTCTCTTTTGAGGCTGGTGATTCAACCCTCTGTTTTTCCCCTTCTTTCTTTTTTTGCAAAAATCCCGATCTGTCCATCAATATCATTTATGCTCTCAAGGTTCTTTGCCTTTTCCAAATTCTGGTTCCGAACTGTGGGGGGTTAATAGATTTTGGCAGGCTTTCATCTCGCCCCTGCACTCTCCTCTTCAACTGCTTTCGGCCTGGAGCCAGCTTCTTGTACAACATGTTGCCATGCTGCCGCCCCAGCTCCGATTCAGAGGGCAAATCTCTGACCTACGATGTTGCACTCCACCTGGGTCTCAGAAGATCAATCAATCAATCAATCAATATTTATCTCTAAGCCGCACCCTCTCCCGAAGGACTTGGGGCGGCGTACAATAAAACAAATAAAATACAAAGTACAATACAATACAATACAAATCTGGACAGGACATACATATAACAAGGACGTATATAAGACGTATACAAGGAGGAGGTAGGCTGATAGCTAAAAAACAATTAAACAATTAACAATTAAAACAATTAAAAAGTCACATTATTTAAAACCCCAAAAAATAAATTCAATTGAATTACATTAATAAAAAACCCGTCAGGAGCGATATAGTTAGATCATGGTTGAGCCAGGCCAGCTACTTGGAATAGGTGGGTCTTGAGCTTAACTCTGAAGGAACGGAGGTCAGACGTAGTCCTAATATCCGGAGGGAGGTCATTCCACAGGGCTGGGCCCGCCACAGAGAAGGCTCTACTCCTAGGCGCCGCCCCTCGACACTGTCTGGTGGACGGCACCTGGAGGAGTCCCTCTCTGTGCGAGCGAATTGGTCGCAGGGATGTATGGGGCAGAATACGATCCCGCAAATAACTAGATGCTGCCCCTTCTTTGCCCCCCCCTCCAGGGAGGTTCTGATCCAAAAATGGATCTTGGAGACAATTTACAATATAATACAATACAATAGCAGAGTTGGAAGGGACCTTGGAGGTCTTCTAGTCCAACACCCTGCCTAGGCAGGAAACCCTATACAATTTCAGACAAAGGGTTATCCAACATCTTCTTAAAGACTTCCAGTGTTGGGGCATTCACAACTTCTGGAGGCAACTTCTGTTCCACTGATTAATTGTTCTAACTGTCAGGAAATTTCTCCTCAGTTCTAAGTTGCTTCTCTCCTTGATTAGTTTCCTTCCATTGCTTCTTGTTCTACCCTCAGGTGCCTTGGAGAATAGCTTGACTCCCTCTTCTTTGTGGCAACCCCTGAGATATTGGAAGACTGCTATCCTGTCTCCCCTAGTCCTTCTTTCTATTAAACTAGACATACCCAGTTCCTGCATCCGTTCTTCATATGTTTTAGTCTCCAATTGCCTAATCCTCTTTGTTCCTCTTCCCTGCACTCTTTCTAGAGTCAGACAGGGCTCATCTGAGCCTCTTCAAAGCTCACATCCCCCACGTCTGTCCAGCTGGAGAACTTCAGGTCGAATCCGAACCGGAGGTTAATTTTAATGTGGTTCGTCAAACTGGTAGTGGGAAGGACTGGCTGACCCCTCCCCTCACAGGAGTCTTCACGCAACCCGTTCATCATGCCAGGTAAGTGCAGGGCCCGCGTGGAGGGCAAAAAATGGGCCCACTGGAAGTACTGGAAGTCTGGAAATGGATCCATTTGGGGATGTTTTCGCCCTCCTGGAGACTCAAGGAAAGCCTCAGAGCCTGGGGAGAGCAAAAACGCCCCCCACCCCAATTTAGTGCAGGAAGCTGACTAAGCCACACCCCCATGGTCACGCCCACCCAGCAACTGGGCAGAGTTGCTAAAACTTTTCAATTTTTGAACCCCTGTTTACGTCTCTAATGTCTTCCAATATTTGAGGAGCTCTCCCAGTGAGAGGTGGTCAACCTATTCTCCAAAGCTCTTGAGGGCAACACAAGAAGTAAACAGATGATTGATCATTAAAGAGAGAGTCAACCTAGAACCAAGGAGAAATGTCCTGACAGTTAGAACAATTAATCAGTGGAATGTATAACCACGTGACTCTGTAACATCAATAAAAATTTGTCACAGTTGATTCAGAATAGAGAAGGATCTTGTACTTCCACAAATCAAAGCGTTGTTGGAAGCCGTACAGGAAGCCATGAGGAAGACTAAGCAAGAATAGGTGTTTACTACAAAGCACCTGAAGGCAAGACATGAAGCAATGGAAGGAAATTAATCGAGAGAACTAAGGAGAAACTTATAACAGTGAGGGCAGTTGATCAGTGTAATGGCTTCCTTTCAGAAGTTGTGGGTGCTCCCTCACTGGAGGTTTTCAAGAAAAGATTGGACAGCTGTTTGTCTGGGATGGTATAGGGTCTCCTGCTTGGGCAGGGGTTGGACTAGAAGACCTCCAAGGTCCCTTCCAACTGTTGTTCTGCATTTTGTTTTCTGTGTAACCTTCCTATCCTGGTGGGCCAAGTCGTTGTCAAGGGGAAAGTGGCGATCCTCATTGTGAATGGGGGAGGAAATACCCAGATTTTTCAAAAGTGGCTTATGGTTTGGGGTGTCATACAGGCACAGCTTCAGTGACAGAGATGATTCGAGTTTAGCAATTTTATTGAGTTATCTATACATATAAAAGGCAAATACCACACATTCATCATGAATTCTCCAGAACCGTAAAGCCTACAAACTTGAAATTTGGCATGTATGTTCCTTTTGGCTTTTGGTGTTCGCTAAGAAAGTATTTTTCGAAATGACCATCAGATCATTTGTATTTCTTATACGGTAACTAACACGCTCTGATGCTAAGGAGTTCTACTCCCTCTCCCCACCCGAAAAGAACTCTATTCCAACTGCCAGTTGCCTTATATTAACATGCTCTGATGCCAAGCAGGTGGACATTCTACTCCCCTTCCCCACCTGAAAAGAACTCTGTTCCAACTGCCAGTTGCCTCACATTTTGTTGCCTCAGTTGAAACTAGCAGGCATCCCACTCCTTCACTCAGGAGCAGTCTGGGGCTCCTTACAGTAATAAATGTCGGTACCTCATCAAAATGTCTACGCCTTCCACCTATGGAACTTTTCCAGACTCAAGATGGTGGGAGCAAGATTCTCTTATGTGTTTCAATCACCAACCACCACTGAGCCGATGGATTGAACCGGAGTGAACCTGATTTCTCCTCCTGGCTTAAATTTAGAGCTTCTCCACCTCTTGGGCATTTTTAATTGTTAATTTTAATTTTTAAATTTTAACTGTCATTGGGGTTTTAATTGTCTCAAATTACTGTAATTTATTTATTTATTTTCTACCTCCTCCATATTATATTGTTATGATTGTTGCTATTGTACGTCGCCCCGAGTCCCTGGGGGGAGAGGGGGCGACTAAGAAGTCAAATTAAATAAATAAATAAATAAATACATTGCCCAATCACATAGTTTCATCGCAAAGCCCGGGTATCCAGCTAGTAAAGTAATATAAGATACAAAATACAAAAGTAAATTGAAAAGCACTGGCGAGGAAGAAGGGGGAAGAGAAGTAAGGGCCTAATGGAAAAAGAAGTGGAGAAAAAAAATTGGAACTTCGTTATTATATATGTTGACAGCAGCAAGACCATATTGTATGCAAAAAAAAATAATGGAAGTGTTGGATCTGGGCAACGAGAGACAGACTGCGGACACGAAGTGACTTAACAGCTCATTTATTAATAGTAGTAGTGATCCAGCTTGCTCTGTGGTCGGAGGGTTCCCCTTTTATAGGGATCGGGTACGCCCCTCGACCAATCAGAACGATACCTGTTTCCCGCTGTAGCAGCGGACCAGAGGGGAGACTTATTACGATATATGCTAATAACTAACACCCCTCCCCTCCTAGATGGAACGTTGCGGTAGGTAACATAGTCTTTTAGGTATGTGGGTGTTTGTCTTGCTCGGGAGGAGCGTCGTAGTTCGGGTTGGTTAGAAGTGGTTGCAGGATCGGGTGCTTTCCCTGTTTCACGCTCGGGAGGTTGTGTGCCTTCGTTGCTAGGGCGTTCTGGAGTCTGCTCGGCTGCGTTGTTCGGGGTTTGCTCTGCTTCGTGCGTGTTTTCTTGTTCCAAGCTTGGTTCGCAGGTGTCGTAGTTTTCTATGATGGGGCTCTCGCATGGCTGACTTTCTGTAGGCAGGACACTCTCGTCTTCGTTTCGAAGGTCTGAGTGTGCTAGTCGACCCCGCAGTTGGTCGATGTGCCTTTTCCAGTTCCGCCCATCTTCCAGTTCCAACAGATACGATCGTGGACCCGTGATGCCAATGATCGTTGCCGGCATCCACAATGTTCCCCCTGCATAGTTGTGGGCGTATACCGAATCCCCTATGCTAAAAGACCGAATTTTGCTTGTGGAGTCTGGGGGCGCTGTGGCAGAGTAATTTGGGTGAAGACGGTCCAGGTGAGACCGTAGGCGGCGGCCCATGAGTAGTTCAGCAGGGCTCTTACCCGTCGTTGCGCTTGGGGTAATATGCTGAATTAGGAGGTAATGGTCAATGCGTGTTTGCCAATCACCTGGACCCATCCTAGCGAGGGCCTCTTTTGCGAATCGCACCATTCTCTCCGCCTGTCCATTTGATGCCGGATGGAATGGTGCGACGAGGGCATGCCGAATTCCCTGACCTGCTAAAAATGTTTCGAATTGCATGGCCGTGAATTGGGGCCCGTTATCGGAGACTAGGAGGTCGGGCAGGCCATGAGTGGCGAAAAGTCGCCGTAGAACCTTAATGACTGCCTCTGCCGTGGTTGAAGTCATTAGGACTACTTCTAGCCATTTGGAGTATGCATCCACAACTATAAGGAAAGTCTGACCTTGGAATGGCCCTGCGAAATCGATGTGTATTCGCGACCAGGGTGCTTTAGGTTTCTCCCATTCTGTGGCGGGCGCTTCCGGGGGTGCTGGTCTAGATTCCTGGCAGGGGTCGCAAGTGGCCACCCACTCCTCTATTTCTTTGTCCATGTTTGGCCACCACACGTAGCTTCTTGCTAACGCCTTCATTCTAACAATCCCCGGATGACCCACATGTAAAGCATCTAATACATTCCTACGTAAAACATACAGAATAACAACTCGATCCCCCCACAACAAACAACCTTGTAACACTGAGAGTTCATCCCGTTTTGACCAAAACATTTTGAATTCCGGGCCCACATTTCCCTTCGGCCACCCCCTCCAAACCCAAGTTTGAACTTGTTTTATTAAATTGTCTTTAGAGGAGAACCTTGCAACATCGTAGGAAGAAACCGGTCCCGAATCCAAACAGTCAATGAGCAATACCGGTACTTCTGGAGTGGGGTCTGGCAGAATGTCAGGTAATGGGCAACGGCTGAGTGCGTCTGCGTGTCCAAGAGTGGAGCCCGGTCGATGAATCAATTTGTATAAATACGCAGCCAGGAAAACAGTCCACCTGGTCATGCGTGGAGAAAGGGAAACCGGGGTGGGGCGGTTTCCCGCCAAAAGTCCCAACAACGGTTTGTGATCTGTAATTAGTTCAAAATCGCGGCCGTAGAGGTATTCGTGGAAACGCTTTACTCCAGCTACAGCAGCCAGCGCTTCCCTGTCCATTTGGCTGTAATTCCTTTCGGCCGATGAAAGAGTTCTGGAGTAGAAGGCGATGGGTGCTTCTTTTCCGTCGGGCATCCTGTGGCTGAGGACTGCTCCAACTCCGAAGGGTGATGCGTCGCAGGTCAATACCAGCGGTAGGGTCTGGCTGTATTGGACAAGCAGTGAGTCAGTGGTGAGCAGGCGCTTTACCCCGGCGAAAGCTGCAGCTTCGGATCGTCCCCATTTCCATGGTGCGTTCCTCTGGAGTAGACGGTGTAGTGGCTCAGCAACGGTCGCCTTCTGCCTCAGAAAAACGCTGTAGAAGTTAAGTAATCCGAGGAAAGCCTGCAACTCGGTCTGGTTTCGTGGTGTGGGGGCGTCCTGGATCGCCTTGATTTTCTTTGAAGTGGGGTGTATTCCCTGACCATCGATTCTATAACCCAGGAATTCTACGCTAGGCACGTTAATTTGGCATTTTTCCTTTTTAAGGCGGAGACCCTTTTCTCTGATTCTGGCCAAAACAGATCTGACTCTTTTATTTAATTGCTCCTCGTTTGCAGCGGACACCAAGATGTCGTCAAAATAGGGGACGACTCCCGGTATCCCTTGCAAAAGTCGTTCCATGACGCTCTGGAACAATCCTGGGGCAATGCTCACGCCGAATTGTAGCCGGTTGCATTTGAATGCTCCTCTATGCGTCACTATAGTTTGGGCCTCCGCTGTGGCGCTATCAACTGGCAGTTGCTGGTAAGCTTGTGCCATGTCTAATTTAGCAAATACCTTTCCTGGCCCCAACGAGTGCAATAAGTGCTGTACTACAGGCACAGGATATGCACTCTGTTGTAGCGCGACATTAATTGTGCATTTATAGTCCGCGCAGATGCGGACTGATCCGTCTGGTTTGACTGGGGTCACGATGGGTGTTTCCCAGCGCGCGTGATCTACCGGCTCAAGGATTCCTTGCTCCACTAACTTATCTATTTCCTTATCTATTTTTGGGCGGAGTGCAAAAGGCACTCGTCTCGGTTTAAGTCGGATTGGCGCCACTTTGGGGTCTAAATTGAATGATATTGGTTTACCCACATACTTACCAAGACCGGGGCTGAACACATCCTCGAATTCCTTAAAAATCTGTTCAGCGCTGCTGTTTCTCACGGCGTTGATTCCGGTGACTTCTAACCCCAGGGCTTCAAACCAATCAAGCCCCAGAAGGTTCTGTAATGGTGTGCTGGCGATGGTCACGGGCAGCTGGGCTTCGATGTCCTTGAAACGGATGTGGAATGTGCCTTGGCCCACGATGGGGACTTGGTTCCCCTGGTAGTCTCGTAGCAGGACGTCTGGAGCGCGTAGTTGGCTCTTTCTGAGGCTAGGGATAGCCTGTTTCATGGATGCCCATGAAATGATCGTCAGGGTCGATCCTGTGTCAACTTCTAGCTCACAGGGTGAGCCCTCCAAGAGGACTGTGACTTTCAGCCTTTTTGGCCGCTTAGGGCGGACCTGATGTATTGTGGTGAGATACGTTCGCAACTCCTCTCTCTGGGTCAACTCTATCTCATCGTCAACATCCTGAAAATACTCTCGTTGAGCGTCTTGATAGAACGCTCTTTCAGCTCCTTGTGTGTATTCTCTCTGGGGATACGCTCGCTCAACTCCTTGTGAGTAATCTCTCTGGGGATACGCTCGTTCAGCTCTTTGGAAATTTTCTCTCTGGGTAAACACTTGTGGATTTCTCTCTGGGCGCCCTTTTTGATTTCGCCAAGCCCCTGGGTTGGGCTTCTGTTGGCGGTACATGGGTGGCTGCCGTGAGGCAGGGACTCCGCTCCGGCACACTCGTGCGATGTGCCCAAATTTGTTGCAGTGCGAACAAACAACGTTCCTGAACCTACAAGTAGACCTGGGGTGATTCCCTCCGCAGCTTGCGCAGGGCGGCAAATGGAATCTGGGTCTCCCCCCAGGCCTCAAGTGACTGCTCTGCATCAGGTGACTGTCCTCGAACTCGGGATTCTCGTAGTCGGGGCTTGTGTCCTCGTAGTGTACTCTGGTTTGTCCTGGTGCTGGCTGGTTTACGTTGGCCCCTCGTTGTATGGTCACCGATGATTTCTCCGCTGACTCTGACGCTCTTGCTTCGTTTAGCGCTGTCTGTAGGGTTAAATTCGGGTTTGCCAACAGCTTCTTTTGTAAAGAAATGTCTCTTAACCCACAGATGAGCTGCTCTAAGATGTGCTCGTCCAGATCCCTGTACTCGCAGTGAGTTGCTGCTTTTCGTAGGGCTGCAACATATTGATTGATGGATTCTCCCGCCTTCTGGTTCCTCATGTTGAATTCCTTGCGGCAGACATGGCGGGAAGGTTTTGGCGCGTAATGAGTTTGCAGGGTCTGTTGCAACGTCGTCCACGATACTGCCTGTATTGGAGTAGGCGCGGTGAGGTCTCTGGCCGTATTGAAGACTTCCTTTCCGCAGTAGCCGAGGAAGATGTTTTTCTTCCTCGCATCGGTGATCCCCGTGTATTCGTTCGCTTCGAGGAAACACTCGAAACGAATCATGAAAGCTTCCCATTCGTCGTTTGCTGGGTCGAAAGGAGCGGGGGGAGCATGCATCGCCATCTTCTCTGTTCGAATTTGCCGCGCTGCGGTGATCTGAGATGGCTGCCGGAATTTCTGCCGAATTCCTGGGCTGGATCAAATCCGGAGATTCTGGAGGTAGCGTTCTTCGTCCTATCTGTCTCTCAATCCCACCTTCGTCACCAATGTTGGATCTGGGCAACGAGAGACAGACTGCGGACACGAAGTGACTTAACAGCTCATTTATTAATAGTAGTAGTGATCCAGCTTGCTCTGTGGTCGGAGGGTTCCCCTTTTATAGGGATCGGGTACGCCCCTCGACCAATCAGAACGATACCTGTTTCCCGCTGTAGCAGCGGACCAGAGGGGAGACTTATTACGATATATGCTAATATCTAACAGGAAGGACTCTTCAATTCCTACCATGGATGGATGGTTGCAGAAGCCGATGGAATTGGCTGAAATGGCAAAACTGACCACTTTGATTTAAAAAAAAAGAGTGTAGGTACTTCTGGTTTCACATGGAAACAGCTTCTGAGCTTCATGCTTGATGTGGAGAAGAAGGAAACTCTTCCTTTGGATTTTACCGAATAGATTGATAGATCTTTATAAAATTGGCTTCTTTATATTATTATGAGAAAGCAAAAAGCTGTGATGTGATGCTAATGCCTTATTTTACTGCAACAGAGAGAGAGAGAGAGAGAGAGAGAGAGAGAGAGAGAGGGAGGGAGGGAGGGAGAGGGAGAGAGAGAGAGAGAGAGAAAGAGAGAGATGGAAGTCAATGCTTCTTTTTCTTTTCTTTTTTTTCTTATGCTTCCTTATTTTTCTTCCTCCTCTCCCCCCCAATGACAGAGAGGATTGGAAGGCCACCTTGGCCTCAGGATGTTGAGTAGTAACCTCTGTCATTGAGCTGGGCAAGACGAGATTCATCCCTGCGAGGGGAAACACAGGGCTTCCCTTGGCACCAGGAAAGAGGCCAATGAAAGGAAAGCACACAAGGGAAGAGAAGAGGTGGGGGAAAGCCTCCATCACCAGAGGAGAAGCTTCAGGAGAGCCAGAAAGGTCCTTTGGAGATCTGGGCAGAAGGGCACCTACCTCTTCCAGGAGGGGGCACCTGTAGCCCTTCCCAGTTATGGTACCCCAAAGTCTCCATGGAAGTTGGGGAGAAGGACAGGGAGTCCCCTGCCCCACTGAGGGAAGGAAGCATTCCCAAAGGTCACCTCCCAGCTGACCTGGCATTGTGGCTAGAAGAAAGAAGACCACTGGAACCTCAACCTATATAGATTCTCCATCGTCCAGTTGTCCCAAAGGTATTTTTCCTAAAGTCAGCTGGACTTTCTTGAGGTTTATTTTCCCCCCCTTGAAAGCACCGTTTTGCTTCTCATCCAAGAAACTTCTTCAGATCTTCTGGATGAGAAGCAAAAAAACGTTCTCAAGGAAAACTCCAAGAAAGTCCAACTGTCTTTGGGGGAAGCACTTTTGGCAGCCCTGGGGTGTCAGCCCCAGCCCCCTGCCTCTCACTAGTCAAGGTGTGTCTCTGTGTGTGTGGTGTGTGTGTGGTGGGGTCCAATTTTGGTCGTGGGGGGCCAAACTGGGTGGATAAGGGACCACTAATGTAGAGTGGAAGAACTGGGGTGGGAGGATGGAAAGGCTGGGGTTAGGAGGCACGACCCCTTGCTCTGCCTCTCTCCCCACGCCAGAGGGTCAGCCCAGCCTCCTGCCTCCTGCTAAAACCCATGGGGCGGATAGGGGACCCCGACTGGAGAGTGGGAGAATTGGGGTGGGAGGGCAAAAAGACTGGGGTTAGGAGGTTAGGAGGCACGACCCCTTGCTCTGCCTCTCTCCCCACGCCAGAGGGTCAGCCCAGCCTCCTGCCTCCTGCTAAAACCCATGGGGCGGATAGGGGACCCCGACTGGAGAGTGGGAGAATTGGGGTGGGAGGGCAAAAAGACTGGGGTTAGGAGGTTAGGAGGCACGACCCCTTGCTCTGCCTCTCTCCCCACACCCGAGGGTCAGCCCAACCTTCTGCCTCCTACTAGCCAAAAGGGGGGGGGGGTGCCTCAAGTGGGCTCCCCAGGGCAAAATCCGTGGGGCGGATAGGGGACCCCGACTGGAGAGAAGCTGGGAGGGTGGGAAGATGGATTAGGAGGCGCGACCCCCGTCTCAGCCCTTCTCCCCACCCCCGCAGCCGGTTCTCCGGCGCAGGGATGAAGCAAGACGCCGCAGAGGCAGGTCTGCGGCCGTTCCCGCAGGGCAGGGCGAGGTGTCACCGGCTGCTCACTCCGCCCTCGAAGCGCGGTCCTTAAAACGCCGAGCGATGCTGGCGCCGCCGCCTCTCCTTCCTTCTCCTCCTCCGATCCGTTCAGCATGAAGCCGCTCTTCGCAGCGCTGCTGGCCGGCCTCCTCTGCACGCAGACAGGTAAGGCTTTCCCCCGGGGGAGGGGGGGGGAAGGGCCAAGGTTTGTGGCTGCGTCCTAGGAACCGCACCGTGATGCTGCAGTTCGTGTCGGGGGCAGATGGGAGGCGATCCCAGACGGGCGGGGGTCCTAAGGAGCCCGGGGCGCTGAAGCACCCCCGATTAAAGTGGGGTTCGAAGATCTGGGCGACCTGCAAATGCCAGGTTCGATTAAATGTTGGATTGTCAAAAAAAAGCCGTCCGGTTATTGCGCGTGCTTGCCGGGGTTTTATTTCTCAAACCGCAGTTGTTATTTTGGATGGGGGGATATTGAAAGAACAGGTTGTCAGAGTGGGAATCTAGTAAGTTGCAGATCATCTAGTCCATCTCCCTGCTCAAGCAAGAGACCCTATACCATTTCTGACAAAGGGCAGTCCAGTCTCTTCTTGAAAGCCTCCAGTGATGAAGCTCCCACAACTTCCGAAAGCAACTTCTGTCCCATTGGTTGATTGTTCTCACTGTCAGAAAATTTCTCCTTATTTCCAGGTTGAATCTCTCCTTGATTAGTTTCCATCCATTGCTTCTTGTTCTACCCTCAGGTGCTTTGGAGAATAGCTTCACCCCCTCCTCTCTGTGGCAGCCCCTGAGATATTGGAGCACTGCTATCATGTCTCCCCTAGTCCTTCTTTCTCTTAAGCTAGACATACCCAGTTCCTGCAACCCTTCTTCTTATGTTTTACCCTCCAGTCCCCTAATCATTTTGGTTGCTCTTCTTTGCATTCTTTCTAGGGTCTCAATATCCTTTACAGATTAACAGAGTTGGAAGGGAGCTTGTAGGTCATCTAGTCCAACCCCCACCCACCAAGCAGAGGACCCTACACCATTTCTGACCGATGGCAGATGTCTAGTCTCTTCTTGAAAGCCTCCAGTGATGAAGCTCCCACAACCTCTGAAAGCAACTTCTGTTCCATTGGTTGATTGCTCTCATGGTTAGGAAATTTCTCCTTATTTCCAGGTTGAATATCTCTTTGGTCAGTTTCCATCCATTATCCCTTGTCTGGCCTTCGGGGGCTTTGGAAAATAGTTTGACCCCCTCCTCTCTGTGGCAGCCCCTCAAATATTGGAAGACTGCTCTCCTGCCTCCCCTGCTCCTTCTCTTCCTTAGACCAGCCAGGCCCAGTTCCTGCAACCGTTCTTTATATGTTTTAGCCTCCAGTCCCCTAATCACCCCCGTTGCTCTTCTCTGCATTTTTTCTTTAAAAGACCTCTCTAAAGCTTTTTACAAATGGCTCTTTGGCATCCTGATTTAGCCTGGTTAAAGCCAACTATGGTTTCTTCAATGACCCCATTGTCCTGGTGCCAAGGACAGCCCGACCTCGAAACTAAATTGACCTACCAGACTGAAAGAGTTAAAATGCGCTTGGGCGGTTGAGGTCCATGATTAAACAAGCAACCGAGTGCATAAACCTGAACCAGTAAGGTTAGTTAGTGGGTCGGAGCATTGCACAATCTTGCATCAGTTAGGAAAACTACAGTAGGGTCACCGAGCAGGTGTGTTGTGCGAACTTGCTTTGGTTTCAGGAAGGAAGGAAAAACCGGTCTCCGTAGACACAGATTTGTAGAATGGAGGGGATCTCGGGCGGTCATCTAGTCCAACCCTCTTCATGCTTTGCAGACAAAAGAGTTTGCAAGATGCCCCTTTGGGAAGATGCTTTTTTTGTAGCCACTCGGTAGTGGTGGCAAGGGGAAGAATGCCCAACGTTTGTATTTTTATAGTTTTATTATTTTTAAAAAAATATTCTGAGCTGCCCCAGAGTTACTCTGCAGTAAAATGAATGGATGATAAATTTAATGGATGGATGGACAGATGGACAGAGACAAATACAGATACTCCTCGACTTACAACAGTTCACTTAAAGACTGTTCAAAGTTGCATTGGCCTTAATGACTGTTTTTCACACTTACAATCCTGGCAACAATCCCCACAGTCACAGGATCAAAAGTTTGACGCTTGGGAACTAACTCCCATTCATGACGGTCACAGTCTCCCTGGGGTCACAGGATCCCCTTTTGCGACTTTCTTGATAGAGAACGTAGAATAAGGCCTTAACATCAAACCTCAACTTTTTACTTTTGTACATAATTGTATCAACTATCCATTTCTATAGCAGCAAACTTTTTTTTTAAAAAAAGTTTTTATTAGATAAACATTAAAAACATTGGACATAGTGCGACATTTCTGGCATAAACGTTTCCATATAGTGATTAGACCTTAGAACGATTACATTTTATATCCATTACATATAGTAGTCAGTCAGATTACCTGTCCATTGATCCTTTCTTTTATATAATTAGTAATCATGCAAATACATATCCAGTTCCTACCTATCACACATTTTTAATACCATAGTTTCTAATTCATAGCTTGTCTGTGTTTTTTCTGTCCCAGCCTTTTCCCCTCATTTCTAACCATCCGGTACCATTTACATCTATAACAACGAACTTATTGAATCTGCAAAAACAAAATCAAACTTTCATTTTTTTTTCCCTCGCCCCAAGCACAAAGTCCAGAAGTGGTTTCCATGTAAAAACAAACCTGCTTGTATTTTCTTTTCCTTCAACAAAACCATCAATTTAACCATCTCTGCTAATCTCCACCCATCTTTACTTCCAAATATTTCCTGTAGCTATTTACGTGCAGGTGTTTGCATGCGAGGGCGAGCCAGATGGGTGGGACACAGCCTGACGGGTCAGCAGCTGGCATCCTGGGCCTCGAAGCCGCCCTCCTTGGAGACTCTCTATCATTTTGTCCTTAATTGCAGCAGGCCATCAAATAGGCTGGCAACAAAGAGCATCCCAGACAGGGTGGGGCACAGGACATCTGCCTTATTTTCCGCCCCTCCCTGTAAAAAGGGCTTAAGGGGTGGGTTGGAGGAATAGAGAGAAGTAGAGCAGCCCGCCATCCTGTGTCACCCTGAAGTCTGCACGACGCTTGAGTCAGCTTTCGGAAGTCACAAGACACTTCGTCAACCTCCCTTTGGGGGAAACGTCTTTCTGCTGACCTACCTCAATATTATTTTTTGCCAATTTCTCATCGTTGCCAGCTACCTTCCCGGGATTGGGTGTTGCCGTTCAGATGTGAAGAAAACTCTGGGCTAAAATTGCTCCTGCGTAAAGAGAAACTTTTCCAAGCTGGCACCCTCAATTGAGAGCCAGTATGGTCTAGGGGTGAAAGCAGGAGACTGTGAGTTCTAGTCCCACCTTAAGCATGAAAGCCAGATCCTGGGCGAAACACCAGGAGATTGTGAGTTCTAGTTCCACCTTAATTATAAAAGCTGACTGGATGACTTTTGGCCAATCACCAGGAGACAGTGAATTCTAGTCTTTTAGTCCCATTTTAGGCTGGAATGCCAGCTGGGTAATTTTGCCCCAATCACCAGGAGACTGTGAGTTCTAGTCCCGCCTTAAGCATGAATACCAGGTCTTGGGCCAAGCACCAGGAGATGGTGAGTTCTAGTCCCACCTTAGATACAAAAGCTGACTGGGTGACTTTGGGCCAATCACCAGGAGACAGTGAATTCTAGTCTTTTAGTCCCATTTTAGGCTGGAATGCCAGCTGGGTAATTTTGCCCCAATCACCAGGAGACTGTGAGTTCTAGTCCCGCCTTAAGCATGAATACCAGGTCTTGGGCCAAGCACCAGGAGATGGTGAGTTCTAGTCCCACCTTAGATACAAAAGCTGACTGGGTGACTTTGGGCCAATCACCAGGAGACAGTGAATTCTAGTCTTTTAGTCCCATTTTAGGCTGGAATGCCAGCTGGGTAATTTTGCCCCAATCACCAGAAGACTGTGAGTTCTAGTCCTGCCTTAAGCATGAATACCAGGTCTTGGGCCAAGCACCAGGAGATGGTGAGTTCTAGTCCCACCTTAGTTACAAAAGCTGACTGGGTGACTTTGGGCCAATCACCAGGAGACGGTGAGTTCTTGGTCTCACCTTAAGAATGAAAGCCGACTGGGTGACATTGGGCCAGTCCCTCTCTTTGAGCCCAACCCACCTCACAACTGTTGTTGTCGCTGTGGGGGAAAATAGGAGGAGGAAGGTGCGTTGGCTATGTTCAACCTCCTTGCGTTAGCTGCGAAAATAAAAAAGGCTGGGATACAAATAGTAAATTGTGCTTCCCAAAGGAAAACAACAACAACAACGCAGTTGCCATCTGGTCAAGTTAAAAAAAAAAATCACGGTGTGTTTCCTTTGACACAGCTGTCCAGATTGAAGGGCACAGCTGGCCATGTGTTGCTAGACCTGGTGGAGGCTGCTTGACCGGTGTCGCTGCAGCAGACCTATCAAGTATTGTGAGAAGGGATGTGTGTGTGTGTGTGTGTTTGTGCATGAGTCTGTGTGCAGGATTTGGGACAGCAGTCATACTGCAATCCTGAATCCTGGCAGACTCTTTGCAGTTGTTGCTGCAGTTGGCAGAGAAGAGCTGCAATCGTTGTGTGGTGCAGGGTGGGTTGTGGAAGTTGTGGGCATTCCATCACTGGAGGCTTTTGACAAGCGATTGGACAGTCATTTATCCAGAATGGGACACAGCAGGTGTCAACTCCTAAAGCTGTCATGGTGAGAAAAGGGGGGGGGGTGCGTATTGGAAGAAACATCCTCCTGGGTTCAGCTCCAAGTGGGGGGAAAAGACACTGGAAACATGGAGGCTCCTTGGAAAGATGGTTTTAATGGTGGACAGGACCACACGGTTTGAGTCCTGGACAGAAAAGGTGATCACGCTTCAATGTTGGTGGAGAAGGGAAGAGAAGGGCGGAAGAGAGCTGAGTCCCTGGTTTTATGCCCTCTCTGGCCTTTGATCTTGATCTTGTCTTCTGATTGGTTGTCAGACTCCCATGGGGCCATGCAGGGGCAACTCTCTAGGCTGCGTTTTGAATCCAGGTTTGGTTGAGTTCTCAGATGCCCTGTGGGGCATTGGGTAAAGGGCCAATATTATCATGCCTTAATCCCATCCCCCTGGAGCTGAAGGGGAGAACTCTTTATTATGTAAAGGGACTGGCAATGGGCACCTTAATGGCCCATTGACAAAGTGGGTGGAGGCAGGAAGCTACAAGGAGCTATTCTCTCTTCAAACACATTTCTTCCTTTTCACATCCAGGGAAATGTAATATTCCGCCTTTTCAATATTTCCTAGGATATTTCATTTTTCTGGGAGGGGGCTGGATGATAACTTTCCACAAGCGTTCCACGCATACCTTCGGCTAGAGGAGTTGGATCTCAGATTACTGCAGCAGGCTTGTGTGTGTGTGTGTGTGCACCTCATTGGGGGATGTGATTTATGACACAGACTGAGGGGGGTTGAGGGACAAGGGTAAACTTCAGCTATAATTCAATCAAAGCTCAGATCTGACTGCAAAAAGGTGCTCCTAATAAGTGACTCGTTTTGTTTTGAAACTCAGCTCGAGACTCATGAATCAATCAGGGCACTTTTAGGAAACCTTACAGCAGGGCAGTGGTGGGTTCCCAACTGGTTTACTACCAGTTTGCCCGTGCTCCAGCAGAAGCATCCAGGCGATCCCCTTTTGCGACCTCCTGACAAGCAGAGTCAATGGGGAAGCCAGATTCATTTAACGACCGGGGGACTAACCTAACCACCGCAACAATTCACTATGGGAAGAAAGGTCATTAAGTGGAGCAAAAATGACTTAACAACCGTCTCGCTTAGCAATGGAAATTCTTCGGCTCGGTTGTGGTCGTACGTCGAGGACTGCAAATACACGGTTCTGAAAGATTCTCCCCAAAGTAGTTATGATGAATAGCCTTCCACCCCCCTCTACCTTGTAAAAGCATCCCCCCACCCCCCGGTGATCATGTGACGGCATTTTGGGTGTGTGGCAACCAGCCAGCATTAAAAAAATGGAATAAAAACACACCACTAAGTGTAAAATAGCAAATGCATTTTAAAGACAGGGAAATGTAGTTTTTTTTTTTCCCAGACCACAGCCAAATGTCTTTCTCTACTCCTAGGTCTGGTGTGTGTGTGTGTGTGTGTGTGTGTGTAAATGAGAAGCAAAATCCTCACCTTTGCTACCTGCCTGGAGTTTTCCAGCACTGGGTAAACTGTAGCATCACCATTACAGATGGAATGGGGATTTAAGTAGGGATTTTGGAAAGACACTGCCAGCAATTACAACAGGCTGTTAGTAAGAGCAAACAACAAGAAGATGAAGTCATTGCAATCTGCACCACACCTTCAAGCAAACAAGCACAAGCACGAACACATAGGTTGTCCTGGGCATGTCCCTCCCAGCCAAATTGTTTTTCTTCCCAAAGGAACAGAGCAGACAGCCAAAATTGCTTGGGAGAAGTTTCTGGGAGTTAATTACAAGATGAGAAAGGGTTAGGTTTCCTTCTCTTCCTCCCCAGTTGTTGTTGTTGTTGTTGTTGTTGTTGTTGTTGTTGTTGTTGTTGTTGTTGTTGTTGTTCTCCTTCTCCTCCTCCTCCTTCTTTCTTCTTTCTTTCTTCTTCTTCTCCTCGTCCTCCTTCTCTTCCTTCTACCTTCTTTCTTCTTCTCCTCCTCCTTCCTCCTCCTCTTCCTTCTTCTCCTCCTTCCTCTTTCTTCTTTCTTCTTTTTTCTTCTCCTCCTCCTTCCTCTTTTCTCTTTCCTCTTTTCTCTTTCGTCTTCATCTCCTCCTCCTCCTGCTCCTGCTCTTCCTGCTCCTCCTTTCTCTTTCTTCTTCATCTTCTCCTCCTCCTGCTGCTCCTACTCTTCCTGCTCCTGCTCCTCCTCCTCCTTCTTCTTCTGCACAGACCCCACCCACCCCACAGTCTGTTTCTGTTGCTTACCTCTGGGAGAAAGTTTTGTGAGATATTAAAAGCCCAATTTTTATGCTCACAATTCAAAAGACAAGTCTGGTTCACAATTCAAAAGTTTTTATTGCAAAGAAATTGAAAAAGTGGTTGCAAGCGTGGCCTCCCAGACTTTTCCCAATGGCTTGAGTACAAGGAGCGCAAGGATAGACTTCAAATAACACAATGCATACCTTTCTAACCATTACGTGTGACGCCTAAGAAGAACCCCTCCCCATTTCCAAAATCATTCTTTGAGGTTAATTTGCATTTTCAAGAGGACAACATGACTTTTGCTGCAGACCCATTTATCTTACGTGTGCCACTTGGTTATTTCTTTCTAGGCAGCAAATATTATCATCTCACCAACTGGTGTCCTTGTCTGTATTTAAATAGTGAAGGAATTTTAGCAAGTCATCCTGCATTGACTTTACTGCTTTGTACTTACAAGAAAACCAGCGCCCAAGAGTCTAACACCTTCGTGTTACATTTTACCCTTTATATGAAAGAGTAACTTATTATTTATTTATTTCCTTCAGTTCTGAAGTATCTCAGGCAGGATTCCCAGATTCTGCAACAGCTTTGTCCCCTGGGGCCTATCTGTCTGGTAAACTCACCAGATTTGTTTTTCTTGCTATGTACATGCATACATCCAGAGTAGACTGCATTGTTTCTCTGCGTCATATAATACATGTGGGCGTGACTATAGGCATAATTTTGTATTTATTTATTTGTTTAGTCATGTTTATGTAGTGTATATTGGAAGTGGTGACCTTTTGAGAGCTGCATGCAACGCCATTTCATTTTAAGGTGTGCTGAGTAGTGTACATTTAAAGTGACAATAGAGTTGGTCTAAGTCAAAGTCTTCTCCTTCTCCTCCACATCCTCCTCTTCCTCTTTCTTTTTCTTCTCCTTCCTCCTCCACAAACCCCATTCCCTTCTAGCACTGATGATGTTACCCAGTTGGGTTATGAAACATCTGCAAGGAAAAAAACAAGCTCAGAGAGCACCAAGGACCCCACAGTCATCCCCCTCTTTCTCCTCCGCCCTCCCCCTCTTCCTCCCCCTCCTCTTCCTCCTCCTCCTCTTCCTTCTCCTCTCCCTGCTCTTCCTCCTCCGCCGCCTCCTTTTTCTTCCTCGCCCTCCCCTTTCCCTTCTTCCTATTCTCCTTCCTCCTCCACAAACCCCACTTCCTTCTAGCATGGATGTTCCCTCATTGGATCATGAAACATCTGCAAGGAGAAAAGCCAGGTTCAGAGAGCACCAAGGACCCCCACAGTCCTCCCGCTCCCTCTCCTCCTTTTCTTCCTCCTCTTCCTTCTCCTCCTCCCCTTCCCCCTTTTCCTCTTTCTCTTCACCACACTATAAAAAAGATGTGGAGAGTCTAGAAAGAGTGCAGAGAAGAGCAACCAAGGGGATTAGGTGACTGGAGGCTGAAACATACGATGAATGGTTGTAGGAACTTCTCCTCCTCCCCTTCCCCCTTTTCCTCTTTCTCTTCCCCCTCCTCTTCCTCCTCCTCTTCTTCCTCCTCCCTCACTCCGTCCTCTTCCTCTTCTTCCTCCCCTTCCACCCCCTCCTCTTTCTCCTCCCCCTCCTCTTCCTCCCCCTCCTCCTCTCCCATCATTTGCCCAGTTGCATTTCCACCCAGGCCTTCTCCACTCCCTTGGACTTCCAACCAAGGCGTCCTTCTGCCCATCCAACTCCCCAGTTGTCTTCAAATCTAGCGAGGGAACTCTTCTAGACCAGCCCGGGGGGGTCTTCAACATGGAAGGTACAAAACTGGAATGGTTGGGATGGCCTCACTCCTAGCGCTGAGCAAAGTACACCGGTTGGAAAACTATCTCGCTCTACATCTTTGCTAAGGGTTCATTTCAAAAAGAAGTCAGCAGCCGAACACGTCCACAAATACCAGCAGACAAGATCTAAATGAAAGATGAAAAGTTTTTGGTTTTGTAGGGCACGTACGCATTCAACCACAAACCCCAATACTGGGAATGTATTAGTGTTTGCATTCAAACCACAAGCCACCTCCAACAATGCTAAGGAATCTGGAGAAAGCCAGTGTTCCAAATAGATAGATCCACCCTAGATGATAGGCTCAAGATGGGTATGTCTAGTTTAATGAAAAGAACGACTAAGGGAGACATGATAGCAGTGTTCCAATATCTCAGGGGTTGCCACAAAGAAGAGGGAGTCAAACTATTCTCCAAGGTACCAGAGGGTAGAACAAGAAGCAATGGGTGGAAACTAATCAAGGAGAGAAGAAACTTAGAACTGAGGAGAAATTTCCTGACAGTTAGAACAATTAATCAATGGAACAGAAGTTGCCTCCAGAAGTTGTGAATGCCCCAACACTGGAAGTCTTTAAGAAGATGTTGGATAGCCATTTGTCTGGAACGGTGTAGGGTTTCCTGCCTAGGCAGGGGGTTGGACTAGAAGACCTCCAAGGTCCCTTCCAACTCTGCTATTGTATTGTATTGAAAAGGTTCCAGAGCTGTAAAACAATCTGACCTGTAGGGGTTTGTTTGAACTTTGTGAAAGGGGTGAACAGAATTCAGAGACATTCTTGAGGGGTGAATGTGACAGTTTTTTGGGACAAGGAGGAACAAGGAGAGGTGGGAATGATGGCTCTTTAAATGTCAAGTCCTCTTTCTGAAAGTCTGTTGTCTCTCTAAATTCTGGTATTTGAGAGGTTGCCACAAATGATTTTCCAAAGCACCCGAAGGCCAGACAAGGAACAATGGATGGAAACAGAACTAGGAGTGATTCAACCTGGAAATAAGGAGACATTTTCTGACAGTGAGAGCAGAATGGTGTAAGGTCTCCTGCTTTTTTTTTTTTTTGGGGGGGGGGGGGTTGGACTAGATGACCTACAAGGTCCCTTCCAATTCTGTTAATCTGTAAAGGATATTGAGACTCTAGAAAGAGTGCAGAGAAGAGCAACTAAGTTGTGGGAGCTTCATCACTGGAGGTTTTCAAGAAGAGACTGGACTGTCATTTGTTAGAAATGGTTTAGGGCAGTGATGGCGAACCTTTTTTGGCTCGCGTGCCACAAGTGGGGGGAGCGCAGGGGGGTCGAGTGCGGGCATGCCACACCCATAATGCAACGCGCGACCCCCCAATGCGCATGCGCACACAACGCGTGACCCCCCCCCATTTTTACATGCTTTTTTCGCCCTCCCCAGGCTCCAGGGGCTTGGAGGGTCGTTTTAAGTGCTCCGAAGGCATCAGGGAAGCCTCGGACGGTCCCTGAAGCCTTCGGAACGCTTAAACCACCCTCTGAGCAACCCGGAAGTCACTTCCGGTTTGCTCGGAAGGTGGTTTTAAGCGTTCCGAAGGCTTCAGGGACGGTCCCTGAAGCCTCCGGGGAGGGCGGGGGAGGCTCTTTTCGCCCTCCCCAGGCTCCTATAAAGCCTCTGGAGCCTGGGGAAGGCGAAAAATAGCTTTTAATATATATATATTTATATTTAATATTTATTTATATATATTTATATTTAATATTTATATTTAATATATAAATATATTTAATATTTATATAGGTGAACTAAGCTGGCCAGCGCGCGCATGTGTGCTGGCCAGCTGAAAGGGCAGCGCCTCGCGTGCCCTGACAAATGGCTCCGCGTGCCACTTGTGGCACGCGCGCCATAGGTTTGCCATCACTGGTGTAGGGTCTCCCCCTTGAGTGGGGGGGATGGACTAGATGACCTACAAGGTCCCTTCCAACTCTGTTCATATGTAATCTGTAAAAAGTATTTATCACAGTTCATTTAATGACTGTTTGAAGTTACAAGAGCCCTAAAAAAAGTGACTTGGGATCTTTTTTTATTTTATTTTATTTTATTTGGGTAATTTAATTTTATTCATTTATTTAGGGGTTTTTAAACATTGTGATTTTAATTGTTTTTATTCATCAGCCCATCTCCTCCTTGTACACGTCTTGGTATACGTCTTTGTTATATGTATGTCTTGTCTAGATATGTATTTTATATGTTTTATTGTACGCCGCCCCGAGTCCTTCGGGAGAGGGTGCGGCTAAGAAATAAATATTTATTATTATTTATTATTATTATTTAACAACCCTTCCAACGCCCCCCCTCCCCCCCGCCAGGGTCCCTCGACCACTGACCCACATTTAGGACGATTCCCAGGGTCATGTGATTCCCCTTCTGTGTCCTTCTGACAAGTCTCTGGGGGAACATTTAACCACCGAGTTATTCACTTAATGACTGTCGTTTACTTCATGAAGGTGGTGGCAAGAAAGGTTGCTGAATGGGGCATGACTCGCTTAACAAATGTCTCACTTAGCAATGGAGGTTTTGGGCTCAGTTGCTGTCATAGGTCAAGCGCTACCTGCATTCCGTTTTGTTTTGTTTTGTTTTGTTTTGTTTTGTTTTGTTTTGTTTTGTTTTGTTTTGTTTTGTTTTGTTTTGTTTTGTTTTGTTTTGCTTTGCTTTGCTTTGCTTTGCTTTGCTTTGGTTTTTGTTTTGTTTTGTTTTGTTTTGTTTTGTTTATTTATTTTTATTTGTTATATTTTTATTTCTTTTCATTTTTATTTTATTTTATTTTATTTTTTATTTTATTTTTTTATTTTATTTTTTATTATTTTATTATTTTATTGTTTTATTGTTTTATTATTTTATTATTTTATTATTTTATTATTTTATTATTTTATTTTTTATTTTTTATTTATATTTTTATTTATTTTATTTTAGTTATTTTATTTTATTTTATTTTATTTTATTATTTTATTTTATTTATCATTTATCATTTATCATTTATCATTTATCATTTATCATTTATCATTTATCATTTATCATTTTATTTATTATTTATTTTATTTATTATTATTTCATTTCATATTTTATTTTATTTTATTATTATTTTATTTTATTATTTTATTATTTTATTATTTTATTATTTTATTATTTTATTTTATTATTTTATTATTTTATTATTTTATTATTTTATTATTTTATTATTTTATTATATTATTTTATTTTATTTTTTATTTATATTTTTATTTCTTTTATTTCTTTTTTATTTCTTTTCTTTTCTTTTATTATTTTTATTTCATTTCATATTTTATTTATTTTATTTATTATTTATTATTTTATTTTATTTTATTGTATGTATGTATGTCTATGTGTTTTTATACATCTTCTATGTTTTATATGCTCCATTGTACGCCGCCCCGAGTCCTACTTGGAAAGGGAGCGGCTAATAAATTCAAATTATTATTATTATTATTATTATTATTATTATTATTATTATTATTAT
>NC_138550.1:169103777-169291277 GCF_964273705.1 Natrix helvetica | reverse complement strand
AATTATCTGGGTTAGTGCAATGCATTGGATCCTAAGTGAACCAGATGGTTAGTTAAGCTTCCAAGAAGCTCAACTGGATTAACATTAGGCAAGCTTAGCATTTTGCACAATAATTTTTGTTATTATTTATCTGCTAATGAAGTTTGGAAACAAATTAAAAAAATTATAACAATATAAACACAAAAATAAATTAAATAATGTTAATTTTCTATAAACAAATAAAGCTGTTTTAAAAACAGGTAATAAATCTTTGCTTGTCTTAGGTTTCTTCTTATCCAGAAAACCTACCTATCTGTCTGTCTGTCTGTCTGTCTGTCTGTTTGTCTGTCTGTCTGTCTGTCTATCCTTCCACCCATCCACCCATCCACCTAACCATGTTTCAACACAGTTTGACATGGACTGGTATCACACAATATTCTAATCCTGGTTAAACAAACTACCATTCTTAAATTTGTACAGCCTGCGATTGTCCTCACAAATAAATATGCATTCAGGGTTAAAAGCATAACCTAGTTCAACTGCCAAGTTATGATCTTTGCGTACATACAGAACTCCGGTTTATTCAACAATGATTCAACAAAACATGGCTTATAAAAATCAATAATGAAATCCCTCAGCAGATGGCAGCCTTAAACCAACTTCTCTTTCTTCCTTCCTTCCTCTGTTCCATCCAGCCCCATTTTTACACACAGAACTCCGGTTTATTCAACAATGATTCAACAAAACATGGCTTATAAAAATCAATAATGAAATCCCTCAGCAGATGGCAGCCTTAAACCAACTTCTCTTTCTTCCTTCCTTCCTCTGTTCCATCCAGCCCCATTTTTCTGCCTGCACAAGTCCCTGCAGTTTTCTTCATGAGGTTTTCCCAAACTGATTTGCCTTTGTGTCATTCCTGGAATTGAGAAACAGTGACTGGCCCAAGATCGCCCAGCTGGCTCTGTGCCTAGAACTCACTGCCTCCTAGTCAACTGGTCAGCTCCTAGGAGTCAACTTATTCTACGAAGCACCTGAGAGCAGGGCAATAAATAATGGGTGGAAGATTGTTAAAGTGTGATCAAACCTAGAATGAAGGAGAAGTTTCCCAACATCAGAGCAATCAATCAAAGGAATGGGTGGCCTCCAAAAATTATGGTTATTCTATCACTGGAGTGTTTCAAAAATAGACTGGACAGACTTTTGTCCTCAATGGTTTAGGACCGTGATGGCGAAACTATGACATGCCAGTGGTGGGTTCCGGGCAGTACGGCCGTACTGGTCGTAGCTGGGAGCAGCGGCCACTGTACTGGTATGGTGCCTCATTTGTAAGGTGACCAACTTTTTTACAATGAAAAGGAGGACAAATAAATTGGAAAAATATATCGTAAATAAAAGAAATATTTTATTCATTGCAACAATCATACACTAAAATATGATATATGCATAATAAAAACATTTGCAACATTTTATATTGTAATTATGCTTACATGCCTGTTAATTATTATTTAAATGAGTACTTTTCCATTGAATTAATATTTTTTGTCAATGTATCATCTTCTAACAATATATTGGAAATATCTGAACAAGAAATATCCTTCATATTGAATTTTACGGCAAGTGCTGCAGCTAGAGTATCAACATTCAATCTCGATTTCTCACTTGTCGAAAAATCATTGGCAATTAAAAAAACTCTTTCAACTGCTGCATTAGTTCCAGGGCAGCACAACATAAATTGAACAAGTATAAATAAATGTTCACATGGAATATGTTCATTTTTGAAATGGCTGAAAATATCCACCCATTTTTTTATCAATTTCAACATGTTGATTTTCCCATTGTATTAATTTTTCAGAATTTAAATATACATTCAGTCTTCTAATTTCTTCAAAGAGACAATTGTCGTCTATTTTAATGTCTAGCATTTCTTAGATAAAAATTCAACACAAGATTCAATATCTGTTCAATATATTTGCGATGAAGTAAAAAAAACACCATTAAAAACTGTTTAATAAAACGTGAATTGTACTTACCTCTGTATAATTGAATATTCACTGAGAAAGAAATAATTACCGTGAGTCATTCAATTGCCGATGTGCCGTGAGTCTACTGCGTGCATATGTGCTGTGTTGTGTTTCGGTAAGAAGTAAACAAAGCCACTTGCATGCGGCGCTCTCTCTCAAGGTCTCCCGTGCGGAGCGCATGCATCTCATAATCGCGTCTTATACCGCACTATACCGAGTCTTGACAAATTGTCATGTCAAATACAAATACGTCACATAACGCGCAACAGATTAGTCTTCAAATATCGAAAAGGAGGACATGTAGGAGGACACTTTTCGAGGGAGGACAGAACTTACAAAAGAAGGACTGTCCTCCCTAAAGGAGGATGGTTGGTCACCTCATCATTTGGCCCACCCACCTGCCCGTGTTCCTTAACTGTTTTTGAAGCAACCGGGGCAATTGTGCAAGCGGGCAGCGCCTGTGCGACTTCCACCAAGCAGCTGGGTGTCACAGGACAGCACACGCACCCAACGAGGACGCCAAGCGCAGCGTACTGGTTGCAATGGGATCCGGAACCCACCGCCGTGGCACGCGTGCCGGAAGTGGCACAGAGAGCCATCTCTCTGGGCACACCAGCCGTCTCCCATTGCTCTTTTGGGTTCCAGGGTGCCAGCCAGCTGGTCTTCATGCACGTGGGAGGGCAGGAAACCAGAAGAGCAGGGAGGGCAAACCTTTTTGCCATTGCGTGCCAAAAGCGGGGAGAGTGGGGAGGGGGGCCTGCGGGTGCGTGCCCACACTCATAATTCTATGAGCCCACCCACCCCCCGCGCATGCAGCCATGCTCTCCCCACTTTTGGCACACGATGGCATGGTGGACCCCTTTTTCGCCCACCACAGGCTCCAGACTGTTTTCAGGAGCCTGGGGAGGGCAAAAACGGCCTTCTCCATCTCCCTGGAGGTCCTCCGGAGACCGAAAATGGCTCATTTGCTGACTTCCGACTCAACCAGTAGTTCTGTTTTTCACTCTCCACAGGCTCCAGACCTTTTCTAGGAGTCTGGGGAGGGCAAAAATGGCCTTCCCCGCCTCCTGGAAGCCCTCCAGAGGCTGAAAACGGCTCATTTGCTGACTTCTGGTCGGACCGGAAAGTTGTTTTTTACACTCCCCAGGCCCTAGAGCAGTGATGGCGAGCCTTTTTTGGCTCACGTGCCAAAAGTGGGGGGAGCCCAGGGGGGTCGAGTGCGGGCGTGCCACACCCATAATGCAACGCGCGATCCCCCCCAGTGCGCATACGCGCAAAATGTGCGACCCCCCCCATTTTTACATGTTTTTTTTGCCCACCCCGTGCTCCAGGGGCTTTATAGGAGCCTGGGGAGGGCGAAAAGAGCCTCCCCCGACCCCCCGGACGCCCTCCGGAGGCTTCAGGGACTGTCCAGAGGCTTCCCTGAAGCCTTCGGAGCGCTTAAAACCACCCTCCGAGCAAACCGGAAGTGACTTCCGGGTTTCTCAGAGGATCGTTTTAAGCGCTCCGAAGGCATCAAGGGAAGCCTCAGACGGTCCCTGAAGCCTCCGGGTGGGGGGCTCTTTTCGACCTCCCCAGGCTCCTATAAAGCCTCTGGAGCCTGGAGAAGGCGAAAAATAGCTTTTAAAAAGGTGAACTCAGCTGGCCAGCGCACGCATGCACACTGGCCAGCTGACAGGGGAGCGCCTCGCGTGCCCTGACAAATGGCTCCGCATGCCACTTGTGGCACGCGTGCCATAGGTTCGCCATCACGGCCCTAGAGCCTTTTTAGGAGCCTGGAGAGGGCAAAACCGCCCTCCTCCCCCAGGAGACCCACCGGAGGCTGAAAACAGCCTGTTTCCAGACTTCTGGTGGGCCAGAAGGCCCGAAAATCAGCTGGCCAGTGCGCACATGTATGCCAGAGCTGAGCTCGCATGCCCACCGGTATGGCTCTGCTTGCCACCTGTGGCATGAGTTTCATAGGTTTCCCATCATAGTACCAGAGCTTTATTGAGTGTTATTAGTACTTCCCATGATCATGATTGTATCCCTCTGTTAAAATGGATTTTTTAAAAAGGAGAAATTGGCAATCCCAACATTGTACAGCTGGTCCTCAACCTACGACCACGCCTGAGTACAAAGTTTCTTTTGCTAAGCGAGGCAGTCCTTAAGTGAGTTTTGTTCCATTTTACGGCCTGGTTTGACACAGTTCTTCAGTTAATCACACCCTTAAGTGAATCTTTCTTCCAAAACGACTTTGCAACATGGGCGTTAAGTGAACCTGTCTTCCCTGTTGACTTTGCTTGTCAGAAGGTCGCAAAAGGGGATCACATGATCCTGGGAGAGTGCAACCGTCATAAATATGAGTCAGTTGCCGAGGGTTTGAGCTTTGATCATATGACCTCAGGAAAGCTTCAAGCGCTCGTAAAGTGTGAAAAATGGTCCTTTTTCAGTGCCCGTTGCAACTGTGAACAATCATAAAATGAACTCTTGTACTTCCGGTATTTTGCAATGCCCTGAAAAGTCTGGTTTGAAGAGGAGATTGAACATTTTGTGACTCATTGGATCACTTATGCTAATTTCTCTAACCTTTGGCTTCGTAGGAAATAAACAACTGTTTGTGTATCACGGGCTGTGCCCCAAAAAAACACTCATCATGACAGTCCTTTCAACACAGGGAGATAAGAGCTGCGTTGCTACACCTAGAAACCAAAACTTGTTGCCCCATTTTTTGACCAGTCTAGTTTGTTGTGTGAATCCAGCTCGATTGTTTTGCGATCCTGGGGTTCTGTGACGTGGACCGATTGAGTCAATTCAACTTAGCATATTTGCAGATGACACTAAGCTGGCAGGAATAGCCAACACCCTAGATCAGGGGTGTCCAAACTTGGCAACTTTAAGACTTGTGGACATCAACTCCCAGAATTCCCCAGCCAGCTGGAGGGGGAATTCTGGGAGTTGATGTCCACAAGTCTTAAAGTTGCCAAGTTTGGACACCCCTGCCCTAGATGATAGTCTCAAGATCCAGATGGATCTCAACGTAATATAATTCAGCAAGGCATTCGACAAAGTAGAACCACAACCTACTTCTTGGTAAGCTAGAAAAAAGTGAGAGAGACAGCTTCACCACCAGGTGGATTTGTAACTGGCTGACAAACCGTACTCATTGTGTTGTCCTTAATGGGTCTACGTCTACACAGAGGGAAGTAAGCAGTGGGGTACCACAAGGTTCGGTCTTAGGCCCAAGACTTGTCAATATTTTCATAAATGACTTAGATGAGGGAATAGAAGGGGAACGTATCAAATGCAGGTGATACTAAGCTGGCAGGAATAGCCAACACCCTAGATGATAGACTCAAGATCCAAATGTATCTTGACAGATTTGAATCTAATAAAATGAAATTCAGTCTAGAGAAACGTAAAGTCTTACACTTAGGCAAGAAAAACAAAAAGTGCACATATAAACTGGGTGAAAACAGGCTTGATGTCAGGAACTGTGAGAGGGATCTTGGAGTCTTAGTGGACAACCAGTTAAACATGAGCCAGCCGTGTGCAATGGTAGCCAAAAAAGCCAATGCAATCCTAAATTGCATAACCAGAGGGATACAATCACGATTAAGGAAGGTACTAATACCACGCTATAAAGCTTTGTGGTAAGGCCACACCTAGAATACTGCATCCAGTTATGGTTACCACACTGTAAAAAAGACGTTGAGACTCTAGAAAGAGTGCAGAGAAGAGCAACAAAGATGATTAGGGGACTGGAGGGTAAAACATATGAAGAACAGTTGCAGGAACTGGGCATGGCTAGGCTATTGAAGAGAAGGACCAGGGGAGACACAATAGCAATCTTCCAATGTTTGAGGGGCTGCCACAGAGAGGAGGAAGGGGTTCAAGCTATTTTCCAAGGCACCTGAGGGCAAGACAAGAAGCAACGGATGGAAACTAAACAAGGAGAGAAGCAACCTAGAACTAAGGAGAAATTTACTGACAGTGAGGACAATAAACCAATGGAACAACTTGCCACCAGAGCTTGTAGGTGCTCCAACATAGGTTGTTTTTAAGAAGAGATTTGTCTGAAATGGGAGGTCATCTAGTCCAGCCCCCTGCTCAAGCAAGAGAATCTATACCATTTTAGATGTGATTGTCTAGACATTTCTTACAAACATCCAATGATATTCTGGAGGCAAGCTGTTCCACCGGTTAATTGTCCTAGGAGTGACTAGGGGTGACATGATGGAAGTATTGCAATATTTTGAGGGGCTGCCACAAAGAGGAGGGGGAGGTCAACCTCTTCTCCAAAGCACCCAAAGGCAGGACAAGAAACAATGGATGGAAAATAATCAAGGAGAAGCAACCTGGAATTAAGGAGTAACTTCCTAACAGTGAAGACAATTAACCAGTGGAACAGTTTGCCACCAGATGTTGTGGGTGGCTCCATCACTGGAGAGGTCTTTCAGAAGAGAAAGACCCGGACAGCCATTTATCTGAAATGGTTTAGGATCCCGTTCCAGCAGGAGGCTGGACTAGAAGACCTTCAAGGTCCCTTCCAGCTCTATTCTGATTGAAATGGCACAGGCTCTCCTGCTTGAGCAGGGGGCTGGACTAGAAGACCTCCAAGGTCCCTTCCAGCTCTATTCTGATTGAAATGGCAGCGGGGTCTCCTGCTTGAGCAGAGGGCTGGACTAGAAGACCTCCAAGGTCCCTTCCAGCTCCCTGCTCGCTCGAACGATCTCTCCTGCCGTTGAACGAACCCTGAGCCGCCGCAGCTACCCTTCGCTAACCTGTAGGAAGCCCTGCGGAGCGGAGCGGGGTAGGCGGCGCTCCCCACGCGAGAAAGGAGAGCGCGGCGCATCTAGGCGGGACCGGAGGAGGGAAGGAAGGATTCAGCTGCGAAACGCCCAGCCCGGCCTGGATTCGCCCAGCGCCGCACGTGGCCGCCTTGCCCGCAGCCCCCTCCCCAGCCCAGACACCCGCTTCTCCCCCCGCCCCATCCCCGCAGCCCACAGACGTCGGTCGGCAGCCCAGCCAGCCAGCCAGTCGCACCGCTCTCCCTCTCGCTCGCTCCGGAGACTCCAGGCGGGATGAAGGCGCCTTTGGCCATCCTCTTGGCCGCCTGCCTCTGCGTGGACAGCGGTGAGGCCTCTGCCCGGACCCCTTCTGCCCCCCCACCCCACCCCAGCCCCGGGGAGGGGTCTCCCTGCCTTCCTTTCTTGCCTCTTCCCCCACCAGCACCCGCGCCCCACTTTCGCGCTTTGCGCCCTGGCGGGATCTGGAACTCATGCCCGCCTCGGGGCTGCGGAGCGCGGCGGCGGCGGCCGGGGTCGGATCCAGGAGTTCCCAAAGGAATCGGGGGGAGGGAAGACGGGGGGAGGGTCGCATTTGCCTTGCTTCCTCCCTTCCCCCCTCCCGTTTGTTTGTTTGTTGTTTGTTTTTCCTCCCTCCCTCCGTCACTTATTTTTCCTCCCTCCCTTCTTAGTACCTATCTACCTATCTACCTCTACTTATTTTCCTCCCTCTCGTTTACTTATTTTTCCTTCCTTTCTTTCTTCCTTCCTTCCTCCCTCCCTCCCCTCTTACCTACCTCTACTTATTTTCCTCCCTCTCGCTTACTTATTTTTCCTTCCTTCGTACCTACCTACCTCATTTATTTATTTTTTATCTTCCTCCTTCATTTACTTATTTTTCTTTCTTTCCTTCCTTCCTTTTCTTTCCTCCCTCCCTCCCTTCCTCATTTACTTATTTTTCCTTCCTTCCTTCCTTCCTTCCTTCCTTCCTTCCTTCCTTCCTTCCTTCCTTCCTTCCTTCCTTCCTTCCTTCCTTCCTATCTACCTACCTTATTTATTTATTTTTCCCCTCCTTCCCATGTTTACTTATTTTTCTTTCTTTCTTTCCTTCCTTCCTCATTTACTTATTTTTCTTTCCTCCCTCTCTCCCTTATTTATTTCCCTCCCTCCCACATTTACTTATCCTTCCTTCCTCCTTCCTCCCTTATTTATTTCCCTCCCTCCCACATTTACTTATCCTTCCTTCCTTCCTTATTTATTTTCCTTCCTCCTTCCATCCCACCCTCATTGACTAATTTTTTCCCCTTCCCTCCCTTCCATTTCTTTCTCTCCTTTCTTCCTGCTTCGTTCATTCCTCGCCCCCTCCCTCTCTCCCTTTCCTCCAGCAAAGCTTCATGGCCTTCTAAACTCTGCTTAATGTGTTGGGCAGGGTTGAGCATCGGGTGCTTAATTTCTCTCTGGAGAAGCGGGAGGGGGAGTCGCTGCCCCTCCTGGGATACCGGGAAGAGAAATGCGTTCTGCACATGGTCAGAGGCAGACCCTCTTCTGGATCAGACCCTGCTGGCACAGGTTCCCGTGGCTGGTGGTCCTGGACAGGGGGCTGTTATTACTCAAGGCTAGCCTGCAGAAGGGTGCCTATCTGGGGAAGGGGGAGACCCAGGTGGGATTGCTGTTATGGAAGGCAGGGGAGCAGATTCCCGTCCTCAGGTTTCCCAATCTGGAGAGGTTCTCTGATGGGATGGAGAAGGTGTATATCTCTGTGTGCAGGGGGATTTGCCCCCAGGTTGGTTTTTCCTTATGGCAAATTCCCTTCTGTTTACCTTTATAAATAATGTGCCTTAAGTTGATTTCTTATTGTTTGTGGACCAGTTCAGTAGAATAGAACAGAACAGGAGAATAGGGTTGGAAGGGACCTAGGAGGTCTTCTAGTCCATTCCTCTCTGGAGCAGGAGACTAATGTATGCCATTTCAGATAAATGATTGTCCAGTCTCTTCTGGAAAACCTCCAATGATGAAGCACTCACAACTTTGGAAGTCAAGTTCATCCATTGGTTAATTGTCCTCACGGTTAGGAAGTTTCTCCTTAGTTCTAGTTTGCTTCTCTCCTTGAGTATTTGTCTGCCAACATGCAGTCTGCCACCGTGCAATGAATTAATCAATCAATTAGAACAGAGCTGGAAAGGACCTTGGGGGTCTGCTAGTCCAGCCCCCTGCTCAAGCAGAAAACCCTGTACCATTTCATAGGGTTGTGGCTGTTGTGTTTCTCTTTCTTTCCCACCCCAGCTTTCCGGCTTTTAGCTTTCCATTTCCCAGTTTTGTTGAATCATTGACAAAGGCAACCTTTTTTTTAACAAAAATGAAAGCTAAGGACATAAGGAAGGCCAGTCCCTACAAGGGCCAGTGCTTATCAGATTTTCCTATGAGAAGACAAGGAGAATAACAGAGTAATAGAGTTGGAAGGGACCTTGGAGGTCTTCTAGACCAACCAAGCAGGAGACCCTACACCATTTCTGACAGATGGCAGTCCAATCTCTTCTTGAAGGCCTCCAGTGATGAAGCTCCCACAACCTCCGAAGGCAACTTCTGTTCCATGGGTTGATTGTTCTCATTGTCAGAAAATCCCTCCTTATTTCCAGGTTGAATCTCTCCTTGGTCATTTTTCATCTGCTGTTCCTTGTCTGGCCTTCAGGTGCTTTGGAAAATAGGTTGACCCCCTCCTCTCTGTGGCAGCCCCTCAAATATTGGAAGACTGCTATCCTGCCTCCCCTGGTCCTTCTCTTCACTAGACTAGCCATGCCCATTTCCTGCAACCGTTCTTCATATGTTTTAGCCTCCAGTCCCTTAATCATCCTGATCCTAATCTTTGCATTGGAGGTTGGACAGAAGGGATCCCAGTGAGTGAACAAGTCAAAAGTGCAAACTTTTAGCGCTACTGGTCAGAGTGGAAAGACCAGATCCATATACGCTAAGGTTAAAATTAAATGACTTATTTCTAAAAGCCCGTTCCCAGGAATCTTCTCAACGAACAGTGGCCAACCTTGAGTGCCATTGATTCCTATATCTGGAGATTCTCAACTATCCAGATTGTGGTTGTCCCAAAAATGTTTTTTTTTCCCCAAACGGTAACTGAACTTACCCGTATTTTTCAGACTATAAGACACACTGGAGTATAAGATGCACCATTCATCACTATTATATCCCAGATGTCCTGTCCTTGTCCTTAGAATTTGGGTGGGGGGAATGTAAATTCTTAATCCCATCAATGGCTGGTAAAGTGCCAAATTTTTTGGCAGCACTTTAACAAAGGAAGGCACTTTCTGATTCTGGGATAGGGTGGAGAGACTCATATTTCATAGAGCCTAACAGTCCTAGGGCTGGAAGGGACCTTGGAGGTCTTCTAGTCCAGCCCCCTACTCAAGGCGGGAGACCTTAGACCAGCAGTGGCGAATCTTTTTCGGCTCGCATGCCATAAGCGTGGGGAGAGCAGGGGGGTCATGCGCGGGCGTGCTGCAACCATAATGCAGTGCGTGACACCCCCCAGTGCACATGCATGCATGACAGGCGCAACCCCCCACTTTTTGCATGCTTTTTTCGCGCTCCAGAGGCTTTATAGGAGCCTGGGGAGGGCGAAAACAGCCTCCCCTGCCCCCCGGAGGCTTCAGGAGCTTCCCTGAAGCCTTTGGAGTGCAAAAAAAAAAATGGCCCTACGGATAAACCGGAAGTTCAGGAACGGATTTCTGGTTTGTTTGTAGGGCCGGTTTAAGCCCTCCGGAGGCTTCAGGGGCCTTTCGGAGGCTTTCCTGAAGGCTCCGGAGGATGAAAAACGACCCAACGGACAAACCGGAAGTCACTTCCGGTTTGCTTGTAGGGCCTTTTTTTGCGCTCCGGAGGCTTCAGGGAAGCTCGTGAAGCTTCCGGAGGGCCTCTGGGCGGGGGAGGCTGTTTTCACCCTCCCCAGGCTCCTATAAAGCCCCTAGAGCTTGGGGAGGGCGAAAAATGGCTTTTAAAAAGGCTGAACTCAGCTGGCCAGCGCGCGCATGCACGCTGGCCAGCTGACAGGGCAACGCCTCGCGTGCCCTGACAAATGGCTCCACGTGCCACCTGTGGAACGCATGCCATAGGTTCGCCATCCCGGCCATAGACCATCTCAGACAAATGGTTGCCCAATCTCTTCTTGAAAACCTCCAGTGACAGTACACCCACAACTCCTATTGGCAGAGTGTTAATTGTGTGAATGTAAGATATTGTGGTGACCTAGCTTTCCTTGAGAAAGCACAAATCACAATTTTAATCCCCTAAACCCTCTTTTCATTATACGGCTGAGAATTGTGTCATTCACAGCCTGCGAGGCTTCACAAACAGCCTGTGAAGATTCAAATAGGTGCCTGCTGGAGTTGCCACCGTTTTTCAGGGTAGTGTTGATAAGCATCCAACCTTTATCTCCCTTGAAACGCTGCCAGAGACCTAATTTTGCAAGGCCAAACTAGCAGAGAGTCAAGCAGGACTTCTCAAAGCTTGAACAGACTAGATCAGGGGGTGTCCAAACTTGGGAACTTTAAGACTTGTGGACTTCAACTCCCAGAATTCCCCAGCCAGCCATGCTGGCTGGGGAATTCTGGGAGTTGAAGTCCACAAGTCTTAAAGTTCCCAAGTTTGGACACCCCTGGACTAGATGAACTAGTGGCTTCCTGCAAAGGCTCGCTCCCCTTTTATGTCTTATGGGAGGGACCAATCATTTCCAAGTCTTACTCCCAAATCACCCCTTTTGCCTTAACTGTTCTCGCCTTCCGACAGCTCGGCGCATGCACACATTGGGAACAGGCTTCCGCTGTTCTTCTGCCTCACTGATGTCAGACTCCAGAGGCTCCGGAGGCAGCACATAACTCCCAGATGGCCTTGGCCCCCTCTCTGCCTCCAACACAGAGTCCTCATCAGAGCCTTCCCCAGAATCCAGGACTGGCCCATGTTCCTTCCCATCCTCCTCACTGTCCGACTCTGTTGCCAGGTCCGCAGGCTGCTGGTGGGCCGCAACAGATATTGTCTCCTTGTGAAATGCCAGTGGGTAGAAATTTCAACCACGAGAGCCGATAGTATTCACCATTTCTGGTCAACGGTGCAATCATGTGGATGGCGCTTCTAAATCTCACCTAGAAGCTCTCACATAGAATAAACAAGAGTTGGGAGGGAGCTTGGAGGTCATCTAGTCCAACCCCCTACCCTAGCAGGAGAGTCCATGCCATTTCAGACAGTTCTTTGTTATCTGGAGTGGCCTCCAGAAGAAATTTGGGCACTTGGTGGTCATTTTGATGGTGAAGAAAGCCTAGGGAAATTGGATTATGCCAGGGGAAATTTTGCTTCTGTGGGATCAATTCCAGGTGGAGGATTTGTGTGTGTGTGTTTTTTTTTTAAAAAACACCAATAAAAGAATATTTGTAGAGGGTTGAACGGTGCGGTCCTTGGTGCTCCCTGAATTTGGTAGGTTTCTTGCAGCCGCTTCCTTACCAAACTAGAGAACATTGTCAGCACTAGAAGGGAGGGAGGGAGATTTGTGGAGAAAAGGAGGAAGAGAAAGAGGAGATTGTGCGGGGTTCTTGATGCTCCCTGACCTTGGTTGTTTGCTTGGAGACATTTCATTACCTAACTAGGTAGCATCATCAGTGCTAGAATTGAGTAAGGTTGGTGGTGAAGAGGAGGAGGAGGAGGAAGAAGAAGAGGAGGGGGAAGAGGAAAAGGAGGAGGAGGACAGTGGGGTTCTTGATGCTCCCTGACCTTGGTTGTTTCCTTGCAGACGTTTCATTACCTAACTAGGTAGCATCATCAGTGCTAGAATTGACTGAGTCAGGCTTATGGCAAAAAGAAGGAGAAGGAGGAGGAGGAGGAGGAGGAGGAAGAAGAAGAGGAGATTATGTGGGGTTCTTGATGTTCTCTGAGGTTGATTGTTTGCTTGCAGACATTTCATTACCTAACTAGGCAGCCTCATCAGTGCTTATGAAGAGCTTGCTTTGTTTTCAATTTACATTCTAGCGCAGAGGTGGGGGGGGGGAACTAGGTGCCCCTTTATGACTTGTGGACTTCAACTCCCACAATTCCGGAGGTGGCATATCTAGCTCAGGGATTCTGGGAATCGAAGTCCACAAGTCATAAATGGGCCATTCGTTCTCCACACCTGCCCTGGCAGGGTTAATGGGAGAAATCTTGGGCTGTTTAGTGTTAGTTAAGCTTGTTTGGCAGTTCCTTGTTGGAAGGATTTTTGTTTCCCACCGAGGGGTGAATGAAGCCTCGTTCTGAAATTTTTGAGGCAAGTGGACAGTTTTTCCCCCCACCAAAATCTTGCCAGCTCTGCTGCTGAGTCATTTAGCAGAGTCTCATCTCAGTTGATTGAGATAAAAAGTATGGCCGAGGGACGGCATGCATAATTCCAGCAATGTGCTGGCTTGATAAGAGCGATAAAGGAAGTAAACAGTGCAGTCCGGAAGGAGATGCTTGGATGATCTGATTCCAAGCTAAAAACCAGTTAACGTTAATCTAGGTTAATGATTTGTGTTGTGTGAAATGGGGAAAGAAAGAGAATAAAGGAGAGAAGCAGAACGAGAACGAAGGAGGAATTTCCTGAGAGTGAGAACCATTAATCAGTGACATGGCTTGCTTCCAGAAGTGGTGGGTGGCCTCCATCTCTGGAGGTTTTTAAGAAGATTTTAAGAAGTGTACTGTTTCCTGCCTAAGCAGGGGGCTGGACTAGAAGACCTTCAATGTCCCTTCCAACTCTATTCTATGTTATGCTATGCTACGCTACTCTACTCTATTCTAAGGTGGTGGAGCACCATTAGTCTGAAATGATAGTGTCTCCTGCTGGAGTAGGGGGTTGGACTAGAAGACCTCCAAGGTCCCTTCCAACTCTGTGGTTATGCTTTGGTCATGAGACTGCACTATTTGACCATGATGAGTCTGCACATGACTTTGAGCTGGGAATCGAAAGTCTGAGATTTTCACAGTTTGCAGCTGTGTTTTATTTTCCACCCCTTCTTTATTTAGCCACAAAAAGCGGAAAGCATGCAAATTAGCTCATAATGAGCTTTAAACCGCTGGACTTTTCTTCATTGGGCGGAGAAGTCAAAATTTTCCACTCGGTTCCTCAAAATCTGCATTGCCACCACAAACCCTAACCCGCCCAGAGTCGCCTTATCGAACAGATGGGCAGCATGAGCATTTAACAAATAACTGGTGGTCCACGAGAAAACGTTGGTGGTCCGCAGAAAAATTATTTTGCATTTTTTAATAGTGCACTAAATCAGGGGTCCTCAAATTACGGCCCCTAGGACGGATACGTGGAATGAACGCTTGTGTTGCTGCAGAGAGTCTCCCCCTTCGGGGTTTTTTCTGTGTGGGTCGGAGGGGGGCAGAAATTCTGACTTGGGGTCTGCTTCAGCCTCCTGGTGGGTGGCTTTGGGCGAAGGCTGGAGGGAAGCGCCGCTGGTGGCGAAGAGTCGTAGGGCCTCGTTCCAGTGGGACTGCATCATGGCTTGGAACTGGCTGACCGTCTCAGCCCATTGAGCCTCCAGGCGCCAGTACCTGGCCTTGAACTCCCGCAGGTCTTCCCTCTGCTTAGAAAGCCTATGCTCCTAGTCCTCAGTGAGGTGCTTCTGCTGAGCCTCCTCCTCGGTCAGATCCAATTTGAACTGAGCTGTTTTGCCAACTCTTTCTCCTAGTGGCTGCTTAGCTCCAACAACTGCTTCCTGTCGGGGCTTTAAGGAGCCCGGGCAGGCAGGCGAGGAGTGGTGAGTAGAGGCTGGTGAGGCCACTCATAACAATGGTTAAATCCAGGGGTCTAGGACTGCCTCCATGGACTCCTGATGACACAGGCAGGGAAATTTGGCAACCTTGACGGTTGAAGTCACAAGAGGGAGGAAGGGAGGGGGAGGATCGGTGCCAGGAACACTTATCTCCGGGAAAGAATGTGGACATTGACCCAGGAGAGTGAGAAGACCTCTACAAAGACCTTCAGAGATAGAAGCCCGGTCTCCCAGTTCACAGCGAGAGCCGGAGAAAGTGAGCTGTGGGTTGCTTTGTAGAAGTTGTTGAACCAGATCTCCCAACAGATCTCCCAACCTAAGCGTAGGAGACAAAATTGTCTGCTACAAAGTCCTACCTGTCAACGACTTCTTCAGCTTCCGCCGCAATAATACACGGGCAAACAATAGATACAAACTCAAGGTGAACCTCAATTGCAGAAAATACGACTTCAGCAGCAGAGGGGTCGACGCCTGGAATGCTCTACCTGACTCCGTTGTTACATCCTCTCTAACCCTCACAGCTTCAACCTTACGCCATCTAGCGTGGACCTCACCCCATTCCTAAGGCATCTGTAAAGGGGGGGGGGCATGGATAAGCACATCAGCGTGCCTACCGCCAGCATCTATTCGTACCCATTTCCTGTGTCCATGTCCATGTTTATACTTGTACATGTTTGACAAACTAAATAAATACAATAAATAGCCCCATCCAGGAAAGGAATAGAAAAGGGTGCTGGGAGTTATAGTTCAGGAGTATTGAGAAGACTGCCTGTTGGCCAATCTTGAGAAGAAGGCATCATCCCAAGAAGAAGCAGTTGACCAGGGCTGGCATAGGAGTTAAGGATGAGTATGGGTACAGACCGTCCTCAAGTTACGACCGCAGTTGAGCCCAAAATACCTCTTGTTAAGGGAGGCATTGGTTAAGCGCTCTTTTGCCCCGTTTTACAACCTTTCTTGCCACCCTTGTTAAGCGAATCACTGCAGTGGGTAAGTGAGTAACCCAGTTGTTAAGTGAATCTGACTTCCCCTGCTGACTTCCTGAAGGCTCCGGAGGGCGAAAAACGCCCCTTTGGGCAAACCAGAAGTCAACATTCCAGAACTTCTGGTTTGCCCGTACAGGAGGGGTGTCCAAACTTGGCAACTTTAAGACTTGTGGACTTCAACTCCCAGAATTCCCCAGCCAGTTGGCTGGGAAATTCTGGGAGTTGAAGTCCACAAGTCTTAAAGTTGCCAAGTTTGGACACCCCTGGCGTACAGCCATTTTTCGCCTTCAGGGAAGTCTCCTGAAGCCTCGGGTGGGGCTATTTTCGCCCTCCCCAGGCTCCTAGAAGGCCTCTGAAGGCCAAAAAATGGGTCCATTGCAGGCCAAAAGTGGGGTGGGGAGGGCGGGGGTCGCGCGCATAGCCTTATGGGTGTGGGCACGCCCACACACAACCTCCCTGCGCTCCCCTCGCTTTTGGTACACAATCCGAAAAAGATTAGCCATCACTGGACTAGAAGACCTCCAAGGTCCCTTCCAACTCAATTACTCTGTTTTTCTCCTTGTCTTCTGATAGGAAAATCTGTTAAGCACTGGCCCTTGCAGGGACTGGCCTTCCTTATGTCCTTAGCTTTCGTTTTTTGTTAAAAAAAAAAAAAAAGGTTGTCCTTGTCAACGATTCAACAAAACTGGGAAATGGAAAGCTAAAAAGCCTGAAAGGGAAGCGTGGGTGGGAAAGAAAGAGAAACACACCATTGTTTTATTCATGTTTTTTTTAAGGCTGCCCTTGCAAAAGCTGTTGAAGCAAGCCAATTTGGAAAGTTATCACCTCTCCCAGAAAAAAAATGAAATATCTGTCTCCAGTGTCTTTTTCCCCACTTGGCAACGAACCCAGAAAGACGTTTCTTTCGAAAACCAGCTTGGGAAATCGAAAGCTAAAAGCTGAAAAAGAAAGAAAAAGAAAGCAGGCACAGGAAATTTTAGAGACTTACTCTATGCTTTTAGGGGGGGAGTGGGGGTGAGGGGTGGGGAAAGCTAAGCGCTTTCTTTGCAAACAAAAGATGCAGTTGGGAACAAACTCAAATATAACAAGAGAAGAGAAGTGGGGGGAGGAAAGTTGTTTTACTATTTTATGGAAACTTGCTTGGGCAAAGTTTTGCATGCGTCTCTTCTCAGGCTTAATTCCTTTACTTTTTAACCTATTTTTTTTTTAAAAAATTTCATTGACTTGACTTTGCAACCATTGTCCAGAATGATATATAATATAAGGTTCCAGCAGTTTCCCTGAGCCACTAAAATGCCCAAGAGAGTGGGGACTCCAGACAAGGCTTGCAAAAAAATATCAGCTTTTATTTATGGCCACAGCAAAAGCTGGGTGACAAAACTAGATCCAAAACATACAAAGAAATGCATGGAAGGAATAGCCACCTCCTGCAAGAGGGACTCTGAGCATTATATACATTTTAGGCAGATAGATTCATTACCAATGAAGCATTCTTTTGTTCAAGCTCCTGTCTCTCTCTCTACATTATATGTGGAGTATTCCTAAAGCTTTGGGTAGGGGGTGGCAGCCCCCCTTTGTCAAGTTGTTTTTTGGCAGAATGCTTTAAGGATTTATGAGCCAGGAAAACTCCCTAGTTTGGTTCCTTTATCTATGGGGCCTGATATTCCCCTGTAAGAATTTCTTCTATGTTTCCAAGAATGTGCCTAGCTTTGAAGCCAAGTATAGAAGAGAGACGCAGCAGTGAGATAACATTTGCGGTCCAGTATTAAGGTTACAATTTGCTATGCTAGAAAACAACTAATTTCTGACAGTATACAATAATATAAGCAGAAGCCAATGACAAAGCTTAATTCTTAAGAAACGATTTCTATCAGCATCTCATATCAGAAGCAAACATCAAATATTGGTTTAATCAGTAACTATTATATAGTAACACAAGCAATTCACAATAAAAGCAAATAGCCAATATTGATTCACATTGACTCATATAATCCTTCACTGCAGGACTGTAACTTTGTGGCTTGTATCCTTACAATTTATATGGATATTGATATTGTTTCCTGATTGATTATTTGTACCCTATGACTATCATTAAGTGCTGTACCTTATGATTCTTGGCGAATGTATCTTGTCTTCTTATGTACACTGAGAGCATCTGCACCAAAGACAAATTCCTTGTGTGTCCAATCACATTTGGCCAATAAAGAATTTTCTTTCTTTCTTTCTTTCTTTCTTTCTTTCTTTCTTTCTTTCTTTCTTTCTTTCTTTCTTTCTTTCTTTCTCTTTCTTTCTTTCTTTCTTTCTTTCTTTCTTTCTTTCTTTCATCTATCTATCTATCAATCAATCTATCTATCTATCTATCATTTGAGTTACAGGGGCAAAATGAAAATAATGATAATTCAGCATCGGTGATTAAATATAATGTTTGAAGCTTCAATAATTATAATTAACAGATTAGCAGAGTTGGAAAGGACCTTGGAGGTCTTCTAGTCCAACCCCCCCACCCAAGCAGGAGACCCTATACCAGTGATGGCGAACCTATGGCACGCGTGCCACAGGTGGCACGCGGAGCCATTTGTCAGGGGACGCGAGGTGCTGCCCTGTTGTTTTGAGCGCTCTGAAGGCGTCAGGGAAGCCTCCGGACAGCCCCTGAAGCCTTCGGAGCGCTTAAAATGACCCTCCGAGCAAACCGGAAGTGACTTCCAGTTTGCTCGGAGCGTCGTTCTGAGCGCTCCGAAGACTTCAGGGGCTGTCCGGAGGCTTCCCTGACACCTCTGGAGGGCGTCCGGGGGGGTGGGGGAGCTGTTTTCGCCCTCCCCAGGCTCCTATAAAGCCTCTGGAGCCTGGGGAGGGCAAAAAAAAGTATGTAAAAATGGGGGTCGCGTCTGTAGTGCGCGCATGCGCACTGGGGGATTGCGCATTACATTATGGGTGCGGCACGCTCACACACAACTCCCTTGCACTCCCCCCACTTATGGCACGTGAGCCAAAAAAGGTTCGCCATCGCTGCCCTATACCGTTTCTGACAGATGGAAGTCCAGTCTCTTCTTGAAAGCCTCCAGGGATGAAGCTCCCACAACTTCTGTTCCATGGGTTGATTGTTCCCACTGTCAGAAAATTCCTCCTTATTTCCAGGTTCAATCTCTCCGTGTTCAGTTTCCATCCATTATTCCCTGTCTGGCCTTCAGGTGCTTTGGAAAATAGGCCCCTCCTCTCTGTGGCAGCCCCTCAAATATTGATTAATTATTAAAGCTTCAATGCTTAAGTACAATTTTTAGACTGCAGCTTAATATGCTACTGTCTAATTACCTGACAAAATTATTACCTAGTTCCCTGGTTCTGTAAAAGGGGAATTACAGTATAAATTCTGGATTCTTTATTGCAATTTTCTCTTATGGAGGCCTGTAGTGTAACCTGATAGCCAACAGGTGGCAATATCCCCTGCAGTGAGAGCTGATGGCCAGCAGGTGGCGATCTCTAGCTTTGCAGGGATGCTGTGTGACTCTTCTCCTATCTTTCTACCTTCAGATGGGATCTATGCTGTGAAAGTTTTAAAGCCATTTAAGGATTAATATACCTATTTTGTGGGGAAGCCCCCCAGCACTGCTAATACTGGGTATTTTAAGGAGGTGGGTGAGGGAACACGAACATAGAATAGAGTTGGAAGGGACCTTGGAGGTCTTCTAGTCCAACCCCCTGCTCAAGCAGGAGACCCTTTGCCATTTCAATCAGAATGGAGCTGGAAGGGACCTTGGAGGTCTTCTAGTCCAGCCCCCTGCTCAATCAGGAGACCCTATGCCGTTTCAATCAGAATAGAGCTGGAAGGGACCTTGGAGGTCTTCTAGTCCAACCCCCTGCTCAGTCAGGAGACACTATGCCATTTCAATCAGAATAGAGTTGGAAGGGACCTTGGAGGTCTTCTAGTCCAACCCCCTGCTCAATCAGGAGACCCTATGCCATTTCAATCAGAATAGAGTTGGAAGGGACCTTGGAGGTCTTCTAGTCCAACCCCCTGCTCAATCAGGAGACCCTATGCCATTTCCATCAGAATAGAGTTGGAAGGGACCTTGGAGGTCTTCTAGTCCAACCCCCTGCTCAATCAGGAGACCCTATGCCATTTCCATCAGAATAGAGTTGGAAGGGACCTTGGAGGTGTTCTAGTCCAACCCCCTGCTCAAGCAGGAGACCCTATGCCATTTCCATCAGAATAGAGTTGGAAGGGACCTTGGAGGTGTTCTAGTCCAACCCCCTGCTCAATCAGGAGACCCTATGCCATTTCAATCAGAATAGAGTTGGAAGGGACCTTGGAGGTCTTCTAGTCCAACCCCCTGCTCAATCAGGAGACCCTATGCCATTTCAATCAGAATAGAGTTGGAAGGGACCTTGGAGGTCTTCTAGTCCAACCCCCTGCTCAATCAGGAGACCCTATGCCATTTCCATCAGAATAGAGTTGGAAGGGACCTTGGAGGTGTTCTAGTCCAACCCCCTGCTCAATCAGGAGACCCTATGCCATTTCAATCAGAATAGAGTTGGAAGGGACCTTGGAGGTCTTCTAGTCCAACCCCCTGCTCAGTCAGGAGACCCTATGCCATTTCAATCAGAATAGAGTTGGAAGGTACCTTGGAGGTCTTCTAGTCCAACCCCCTGCTCAATCAGGAGACCCTATGCCATTTCAATCAGAATAGAGTTGGAAGGGACCTTGGAGGTCTTCTAGTCCAACCCCCTGCTCAGTCAGGAGACCCTATGCCATTTCAATCAGAATAGAGTTGGAAGGGACCTTGGAGGTCTTCTAGTCCAACCCCCTGCTCAGTCAGGAGACCCTATGCCATTTCAATCAGAATAGAGTTGGAAGGGACCCTGGAGGTCTTCTAGTCCAACCCCCTGCTCAATCAGGAGACCCTATGCCATTTCCATCAGAATAGAGTTGGAAGGGACCTTGGAGGTGTTCTAGTCCAACCCCCTGCTCAATCAGGAGACCCTATGCCATTTCAATCAGAATAGAGTTGGAAGGGACCTTGGAGGTCTTCTAGTCCAACCCCCTGCTCAGTCAGGAGACCCTATGCCATTTCAATCAGAATAGAGTTGGAAGGGACCTTGGAGGTCTTCTAGTCCAACCCCCTGCTCAAGCAGGAGACCCTATACCACTTAGTGACTGTCCAGTTCCTTCTTAAAAACCTCCAGTGATGAAGCACCCACAACTTGTTCCACTGGTTAATTGTTCTCACTGTTAGGAAGGTCTAAGTTGCTTCTCTCCTTGATTAGTTTCCATCCGTTGCTTCTTGTCTTGCCTTCTGATGCTTTGGAGAATAGCTTGACCTCTTTATTTTTGTGGCAGACCCTCAAATAATTGGAACATTGCTATCATGTCATCCCTAATCCTCTTTCCCCCCCATTAAATTAGACATACCCCAAATTCCTGCAACCGTTCTTCGTATGTCTTAGCCTCCAGGCCCCTAATCCTCTTGGTTGCTCTTCTCTGCACTCTTTCTAGAGTCTCTGCATCTTTTCTACATCGTGGCGACCAAAACTGAACGCAGTATTCCAAGTGTGGTTTTACTAAGGCTTTGTAAAGCAGTACTACTACTTCACGTGATCTTGATTCTATCTCGCTATTAAATCAGGACTTGCAAGACCAGATGGATGAACGTTGGAATTATGCACCGAAAAACAGGGAATGAAGCTGTATTGAAGATTTCTTTTGAACAAATAATCTTGTTTATTTTTTTTTTAAATAAATAACTCATTTATAATTTGACTGGCCCAAAGTCTCCTTGTTGGTTTTTATGTCTGAAATGAAAGCCAGTTGGGTCCTAGAGGACATAGTGAGTTCTAGTCCCACCTTAAGCATAAAAGCTAGTTCGGTCCTGGATCAGGAGACAGTGAGTTTTAGTCTCATCTTAAACACGAAAAACAGCTGGGTGACTTTGAGGCAATCACCAGGAGGTGGTGAGTTCTAGTCCCGCCTTAAGTATGAAAGCTGACTGGGTGACTTGGGGTCAATCACCAGGCGAGTGTGAGTTCTTATCCAATCTGGATAAGCGTGTCCCGCTCGCACAGAGAGGGACTTCTCCAGGTGCCGTCCACCAAACAGTGTCGGGGGGCGGCGCCTAGGAGCAGAGCCTTCTCTGTGGCGGGCCTAGCCCTGTGGAATGTCCTCCCCCCTTATATCAGGATTACCTCTGATCTCCGCTCCTTCCATGTAAAGCTCAAGACCCACCTCTTCCAATTAGCTGGCCTGGCTCAACCATAGTTTTATCCTATTGCTCCTGACGGGTTTTTTAAATTTTGTAATTTTAACGGAGGGTGTTTTAAATAGCTATTTTAATTCTATTTTATATATATTTTATGAGTGTTACCTCCTCCAGGTACATGTATGTGTATGTGTTTATTTGTATTTGTATATGTATTGTATATATATGTATATTGTATGTGTTTTATTGTACGCCGCCCCGAGTCCTTTTGGAGAGGGTGCGGCTAACAAATTAAATTTCATTCATTCATTCATTCATTCATTCATTCATTCATTCATTCATTCATTCATTCATTCATTTCATTCTTAGCTTAACTTTGACTTTGGCCTAGTCGTCCTCTTTTAGCCCAGCCCACCTCACAGGGTTGTTGTTGGGAAAAGTTATTTCTAAATATAATGAAGGTGGGAGAAAGTAAAAAGAAATAGTTTCACTGCACATCTCACCTTTCTGAAATCTTTTTTCCCTCCCCAGTTTTCTCCCTGGTCTGTTGGTCGTGCGACGGAGTCGAATCGAACTGGGGCTGCTGGAGATGGCAAGTCTGTTCCAGTGAAGACAACTACTGCGTCACTACGTACACCGGTGGTGGGATTGGTACGTTACTTTGGCATGGTGACCTGGCAGGAGGGCTATATGATTTCCTCCAAGGGTTGGCCAGCTGAACCAGGGGTCCCAAACCTTTCGGCCATGGCCCACAGCAAAGTATACTTTAAAAAGTTGGCTTTTCCAGCAAGCCGGCCTGGCCTGAACAGAATAAAATAAATGATTAATTTAATTGTTAATTTTAATCTAATTTTTAAAATGTTATTGTTAATATTAAGTGGGGTTTTTTTGGGGGGATACTTTATTTAATTTCTTTTTTAACTTTTGTAATACGTGGGGTTTTTTTATGTTGTACGCCGCCCTGAGTCCTTTGGGAGAAGGGTGTCATATAAATCCAATAAACAACAACAACAACAATAACAATACACACACACACACACACACATATATATATGCTGGTTTTGTTGTATTCAGGTCTTTTCCCGTGTAAGGTTGAGATTGTCTTTGCAACGTTTCGGCAGGATCTCACCTGCCATCTTCAAGCCCATGCTTAAGCCCACGCTTGAAGATGGCAGGTGAGATCCTGCCGAAACGTTGCAAAGACAATCTCAACCTTACACGGGAAAAGACCCGAATACAACAAAACCAGCATACCTACACCCGTGAAAATCTACGAAAACAAATATATATATATATATATATATATATATGTATGTATGTATGTATGTATGTATGTATGTATGTATGTAATGTATGTATGTGTGTATATATATATGTATGTATGTATGTATGTATGTATGTATGTATGTATATATATATTCGTACATTTTCATGGGTACAGGTGTGCATGTTTTGGTGTATTCGGGTCTTTTCCCGTGTAAGATAGAGAGTTATCTTGGTGACGTTTTGACGAGATCCCACTCGTCATGCTCGCACGGGCACGAGGCCGAAGACACCAGCCTGAGGATGACGAGTGGGATCTCGTCAATACGTCGCCAAGATAACTCTCAATCTTACACGGGAAAAGACCTGAATACACCAAAACCTGCATATATGATAAATCTTACTTTCAGGCCAGAGGTTTATTGTTTCATGAGCAATCTTGAACATGAACAGCCAATACGGCAACGCCGTTGCACAGCAAAACCTATATTTTAAATTTTCCATTGCGATGGGCAACTTTATAGCAAATGGCAAGTCCTACAAGGATCGCACTCTGGCAAAGGACCCCATTCCCATCTCGAGTCATATACCTTATTTTTTACAGACCTACACATTCCCGTGTTTTACTTCCTTGTTCTTTCTTGCTTTCTTACTGATCGTCACTCTCTGCAAACACCTGCGTACATTTGACACTTGTTGCTTTCAGTTCCTTATTTCCCACCATCTCATTCTCCATACTCTGAATATATCCATTTCAAGTACAAACTTTGCAGGAAATGCAGGCACAAATCAGCACATTGGGAAATATTAGCCCGGTACTTTTTGCAATTATGCTAGTTTAAAACTTTGGTTCAGTGTGGTCTGCAAGCTCACTCCTCGGCTCTGTTACCTGAAACTTTCCAATGAATATTTGATCCCCTCACACTTGCAAACCCAAAATGTCTGTACCAGCACACCAGTGGTGGGTTCCGGATCCCGGTGCAACCGGCACGGTGCAACGGGGCCCGGCATCCACCACACAAACATGTGCAGCGCAGCACACAAATGCATCCTTACCTCCTGCAAAGCCTCTGCGACACTCCAGCTGCTCAGCGGAGCATCGCGCAAGTGCCGTACGTTCTGCGTGTGTGTGCACATTCCCCGTTTCCTTCAAATACAGGTGAGGAACGAGGGTGGGCAGGTGGGCCCTCCGGAGCACCATACTGGAATGGTACCCGGTGCTCCCGGAAGGCACTGGTACGCCCATACCAGTCGTAACCCACCACTGCGGCACACCCAACTCTACCAATTCAGCCTTTGTTCCCAACAAATCCCCCTCCCCACAGTGTCTCCTTAAATTTCAGTCCCCAAATGTGCCTTGTGAAGAGGGGCGGGGCACTCTCCTCCCATGTCGTCTGGTCAACCTGCACTGTTCCCGCCTTCTCTCCACTCTCGGTGCTCGAGGATCAGGAGGAGGCAGTCCTTGAACATCGCTTAAGCTCCACCGTTCTTCCTGTCCACTGCTTGCCCTCTCTCGGTCATCCTGCCACTGTTCCTCCCTGCTAACAAGCCTTCCCAATCCTGGGAGGTCCTGGACTGCCTCAGCCTGCTCCTCCCCACATTCCTCCGAAGCCAACAATCTCCAGGTCCGGCTCATCTTCCTCTGCAGATTCAGGCTCCAACAAGGACGACTCTGTGCGTGTGCATGCGGGTGTGCCTATCCCTCACACAAAACCATCTCCTCTTCTCTCCCCCTGCCCCCTGTGCCAGGACACTAATCCGGAAAGTTTAGGGAACCCTGTGCTAGATCATACCTGGAACTGTGGGATGTTTTCTTCCCAACTCTTAGTCTTTTTCCTCTTCTCACTGTAGATATATGTGGTCCCCCTTCTGACAAGGAAAGGCAATGGGGAAGCCAGATTCCCTTAACTCAGGGGTGAAATGGTACTGGTTCGGACCAGTTAGCCCAAATAGCTAGCAAAGATGCCACCTGTTCAACAGAACCGGTAGTAATAAAAAAAATGCTACCAGTTCATGTGAACCGGTTTTTCCGACAATCAGCTATGCCGTGTGATTTACAGTATTTTTCAGAGTATAAAACGCACCAAGATTTTGAAGAGGCATATTAAAAAAAAGTTTTTGCACTTTCGTTTCGTGAAAGCGGTCTTGTTTTTTGTCAAAAAAAGGGCATGCATAGCCTTTAGGAGGCTTCCAGAGTGCTCCTGGGGGCTGGGTGGGCCCCCCCCCAAAACGAGCAAAAACTGGTTCGTTTTTCACTCATTTTTGCCCTCCCCAGCCCCCAGGAGCACTCTGGAAGCCTCCTAAAGGCTATGCATGACCATTTTGGTAAAGGGGGCGGAGTTTCAGGAGGCCAAAAATGCTGTATTCAGTGTATAACACACACCCAGATTTTCACCCTCTCTTCTGAGGGAAAAAGGTGTGTCTTATACTCCAAAAAATACAGTACATTAGCTAGAAAGCATGCTTTATGGCTAATCTAAATCGTGTGGCACAGTGGATTCCCCCCCACCCTTGTTCACTTACTCACTTGCCATATGTGCTCAGTAGCAGGCTCCGCCCACCTGCCCGGACGTCATTTTGATGCTCTGCACATGCGCGGAAAGTCCTTGCCCGCTCATATTGCTACCGAATTGGTAGCAAAGGTAAGCGGAGTTCACCCCTGCCTTAACTACTGGGTTACACACTTAACTGCAGTGATTCGCTTAACGAGGAAGGTGGTAATGCAGGTTATAAAACGGGACAAAACCTACTTAGCAGCTGTCTCGCTTAAAGCAACGAAACTTTTGGGCTCAATTGTGGTTTAATGTTGAGGGCTACCTATTACTTCCAAACATGAAGTTTCTCTGCTGGCTATCTGTTGCTGTATGTAACTCGCAGAAAGTACCTTCTGTCCTTCCATAAACACCCAAAGGTTTGACCTTCTTTCTTATTTTTTCTCCCTTCCTTCTGGACAGGTGGATATTCTACTCAGTCGATCAGCAAGGGCTGTGTGCCGGTTTGCCCCCACGGTGGGATCGATATTGGCATCGCGGCCATGTCGATCAACTGCTGTTCCTCATTTTTGTGCAATATCAGTGGGGCCAACAGCATCCGAGTCAACTATCTGGTATTGGCCTTGGCTATGCTTGCCAGTTTTTTCTATCTCTTTGGATCCAGGCTCTGAGGGGTACATCGAGCGACTAAACGGCGTCCAGAAATTGTCTCTTGAGAGTACCATTCGACTGTTCCACCTTTTTAACCTGAGATTTTACTAGGTTTATGGAAATTCATTTTTGGGGTGGGTGGGTGGGTGGGTTGTGTTTTATAGCATCGCTTGGGGTTGTCGGGCTAAAAAAAAAGAGTATCTTTGGGCCATAAGTTCTCAACTGAATTTTTTAAGATGTGTGGACTTCTGGGTGTTGGATGTCCACCCATCTTAACATCAATGAGATCTAGAAACACAACTCTTTGCTGCTGTGGCAAGGTTTGAAATTGTTACAGAGGCCTTAAAATGTCTTTGCTTGGGTGAGAAGATAACGCAGCTTTGGAGGAAGGTCTGTTATGCAAACGTACTTTGTCTGTTGCATTCACTCTGTTAACATTTGAACTCATTAAAATATATTACATTTTACACTTGTGCACAATTGTGGAGCGGCGCTGTGGGATTTTTGAATGGAATAAACATTTTGGTTCATAACAACTCCCTTTCTCATTTCTCCTTCCTTTCCTTGCCATGTCCCACTACGATTTTTCAGGGTCATATTTTATTTAAGGTGCTGATTATTTGATCTTTTATTGACATGCCCTGTTCCCAGGGGAGTCCAGACAAAAATCAACAGACGCACAGAGTTACATAGGACTATAGGGCTGGAAGGGACCTTGGTGTTCTTTTAGTCCAGCCCTCTGCTCAAGCCAGGATATCTTCACCATGCTGGTTAAATGTTTATCCAGTCAATTTTTGAAAACCTCCAATGATGGATGTCTTTAGAGATTCTCAGTCATCCAGGTCATAGTTGTCCCAAAGGTGCTTTTTCAAGAGGCAACCATTATTTCTGTTGCAATATATGGCTTTGAACGTTGGACCATAAGAAAGGCTGAGGGCCAAACAATTGAGGCCTTTGAACTCTGGTGCTGCAGAGGATTCCTGCAAGTCCCTTTGATGGCAAGGCGATCCAACCGGTCAGTCCTAGAGGAGATCCACCCTGACTGCTCTTTAGAAGGCCAGATCCTGAAGAGGAAACTCAAATACTTTGGCCACCTAATGAGAGGGAAGAAGGACTCCCTGGAGAAGAGGTGTAGAGTAGCAGCCCCTGAAACAAAGCAGTAAGACGAAAGCAGTTGTAATAGGACAGAACTTCGGAATCGGTCAAAAGAGTCAACTCTAGATCACCTGGGGTTGTTCGTGAACTGCTTGTGTGCACAGAAACACACAAGCAGTTTGTGTGTTTCTGTCATAGGTGGAAGGACAATATATGGTATGGTGGAGGCAGTGGTGAAATTCAGTTATGTGGGCATGACTTGGTGGCCGTGGCAGGGGAAGGCTACTGCAAAATCTCCATTCCCACCTCACTCTGGGAACAGCCAGAGGTAACATTTGCCAGTTCTCCAAAGTACCGTATTTTTCGGAGTATAAGACGCCCCCTTTCCCCCCTCAAAAGAGGCTGAAAATCTGGGTGCGTCTTATACACTGAATACAGCATTTTTGGCCTCCTGAGACTCCGCCCCCTTTACCAAAATGGCCGTGCATAGCCTTTAGGAGGCTTCCAGAGTGCTCCTGGGGGCTGGGGAGGGCAGAAATGAATGAAAAACAGGCCGTTTTTGCCCCCCCCTAGCTCCGAGGAGCACTCTATAAGCCTTCTATAAGCTATGCATGCCCTTTTTTTTTGACAAAAAACAAGCCCGTTTTCACAAGAAATGGGTTGTATTTTGCTTGTGTTTGCCCCCCCCCCCCCGCCCCCAGGAGCACTGTACAAGCTTCCTAAAGGCTATGCGTGCCCCTTTTTTGACAAAAAGTGGGCCCATTTTTTGCAAAAAACGGGCCGTTTTTGGGAGATCAGCATGCAAAAACTTCGTGACCGCTTGTCTGGACTACTGCAATACCCTCTACGTGGGGCTTCCCCTTGAAGAACATTCAGAATGTTCCAGCTTGTGCGGAGTATTGTTGTGTGGGTAGTAAATGTATTTGACACATGCGCCCCCCCTGCTGCATTTTTATTTTGCAGTCCTCGACTTATAACAGTTCATTTAGCGACCGTTCAGAGCGACGACAGCTCTGAAGAGAAGGGAGCTTGTGACCATTTTTCACACGTAGCAACCATTGCAGCATCAAAATTTAGACACTTAGCACCTGGCTCATAGTTATGACGGTCACAGTGCCCCGGGGTCATGTAACCCCCCCCCCCTTTTGGAACCTTCTGCCAAGCAGAGTCAAGGGCAGATTCACTCAACAACCCTGCTACTTATTTAACAACGGCAGTGATTCCGCTTAACAGCTGTGGCAAGAAAGGTCATAAAACAGGGCAAAGCTCACTGAACATATGTTTCCCTTAGCATCAACAATTTTGGGCCCGGTTGGGATCGTAAGATGAGAACTACCTGCCTTTATTTATTTATTTGCATCCTGCCTTTATTATTTTTAAAAATAACACAAGGCCGTGAACATATCCAGCACACACTGTCAGCGTTCCAAATATCATGCAGAATTAAATCATTGTCCAAGGCAAAGTTATCATTAAAACTCCAATTTAATAACACAGACATGTTGGCATTATGCTGTGAAATTTCAACTCTAATGTACATCCTGTGGGTTCACCCAGTTGAAAGTTCATTATCTATCCCCACACCCCATAATTCATCACATGGTCCAATCTTCATCTTCCACGCTGGCACATATACCTCTCTGCTTCCGGTCAGGTGTCGAGGTACGGAGACAAAAGACGACCTTGAGCTCCTAAGAAGAACCATAACAATACATTCCACAATCCTAGGCAGAGAGGGGGCCAGGGCCATATGTCAGTTATCAGCTGCCTTCGGAGTCAGACATCAGTGAGGCAGAAGAACAGCTGGAGCCTGTTCCCAGTGTGTGCATGCGCAGAGTTGCCAGACAAAGGGAACAGCTAAGGAACAAGGGTTGACTAGGGAGTAAGGCCACAGGGGGATGATGAATGGCCCCTCCCAGAGGAAATAAAAGAGGAGCCAAAGGGGAGTGGAGTTTGCAGGAGGCAACTAGTTTGTTTCATTGGTTCAAGATTCCCTTCCAAGTTCTGCAGATATCGGCCTGGGAGCTCTCCAAGCCAGATAAGGTCTGTGACTGGAAATACTCCCTTGAAAGACTTTGCTGGATGTGAATGAGAAGAATTCATAGTAACTTGATAAAAGGACCAGGAATTTGCTTCATGCTCTTGGGAAGCTTCGGTCAGAACAAGAACTCACAGTCACCTGTTGATTGGCCCAAAGCTTTTGTGCCTAAGGCAGGACTAGAACTCACCGTCTCCCGGTGATTGAGGTAAGGCCACCCTGCTTTTGTGCCTAAAGCAGGGTTAAAATACACTGCTGTCTTCTTTCTAGCCAGGTGCATTAACCACTAGACCACTTAACCACTTAACAAACTGGCTCTGATGAGTTTTGTATTAGCTGCTTTGAGTGCAAGTATCTTTCGAGGTGCAATCCAAGGTGCTGATTATCACCTTAAAAGCCCTTCATGGCTTTAGGCCAGGTTACCCAAGGAGTAGTTTTCTCCTGTCGTTTCTCCCTCTCTAGTTTGGCCTACCAGGACATAATATTAAGGTGACCAACTTTTTTACAATGAAAAGGAGGACAAAACACGTTCTATTGTCCAAAATGCTAAGTTGACCAACTTTTTTACAATGAAAAGGAGGACAAATAAACTGGAAAAAATATATCGTAAATAAAAGAAATATTTTATTCATTGCAACAATAATACACTAAAATATGATATATGCATAATAAAAACATTTGCAACATTTTATATTGTAATTATGCTTACATGCCTGTTAATTATTATTTAAATGAGTACTTTTCCATTGAATTAATATTTTTTGTCAATGTATCATCTTCTAACAATATATTGGAAATATCTGAATAAGAAATATCCTTCATATTGAATTTTACAGCAAGTGCTGCAGCTAGAGTATCAACATTCAATCTCGATTTCTCACTTGTCGAAAAATCATTGGCAATTGAAAAAAACTCTTTCAACTGCTGCATTAGTTCCAGGGCAGCACAACGTAAATTGAACAAGTATAAATAAATGTTCACATGGAATATGTTCATTTTTGAAATGGCTAAAAATATCCACCCATCTTTTATCAATTTCAACATGTTGATTTTCCCATTGTATTAATTTTTCAGAATTTAACTATACATTCAGTCTTCTAATTTCTTCAAAGAGACAATTGTCATCTATTTTAATGTCTAGCATTTCTTTAGATAAAAATTCAACACAAGATTCAATATCTGTTCAATATACTTGCGATGAAGTAAAAAAAACACCATTAAAAACTGTTTAATAAAATACGTCACATAACGCGCAACAGATTAGCCTTCAAATATCAAAAAGGAGGACATGTAGGACGACACTTTTCGAGGGAGGACAGAACTTAAAAAAGAAGGACTGTCCTCCCTAAAGGAGGACGGTTGGTCACCTTAATAATATGAGTCCTCTTCAACAAGCTGGCTGGCAGGGACTAGGAAACACACCACCTCTGCTGTAGCCTTTGCCTTCTGGAATATTCTTCCTTCAGAGTTCAGGATGATCACAACTCTTTTGAACATTCCCAAGTCTTAAGTTACATGCCCAGGCCAGAGGTCCAGAGCATCCTGGCCGAGGAATTCTGGGCCTTGAAGTCCATGTGTCTTCAAGTTGCCAAGGTGGAGATCCATTGAGTTGGATCTTGTCCATAGTTGTTTGATTGGGAAAATCACCAACCAGAACATTCCAGATACTTCTGACCCCAACGGAACATTAACCATACAACAATGGCTAGTTCCATGGCAGTTCTGTACACCTGTCGAAAAGGCTCGGTGTGACTCTGTACACCTGTCGAAAAGGCTCGGTGTGACTCTGAAAATATTTTAGGGGTCTATTTGAGGAAGGCACAGGGCAGGTAAGGGATGATAGATCTGGAGTCAGGGGTGAGTGGTAACTGGACATGGATTTAGCCATATACTGTATCCAGTTTTGGACACCACGATGTAGAAAAGATGTGGAGACTCTAGAAAGAGTGCAGAGAAGAGCAACAAAGATGATTAGGGGACTGGAGACTAAAACATATGAAGAACGGTTGCAGGAACTGGGTATGTCTAGTTTTACGGAAAGAAGGACTAGGGGAGACATGATAGCAGTTCTTCTAATATCTCAGAGGTTGCCACAAAGAAGAGGGAGTCAAACTATTCTCCAAGGCACCTGACAAGAAGCAATGGGTGGAGACTAATTAAGGAGAGGAGCAACTTAGAACTAAGGAGACATTTCCTGACAGTGAGAATAATTAATCAATGGAACAAATTGCCTTCAGAAATTGTGAATGCCCCAACACTGGATGTTTTTAAGAAGATGTTGGATAACCCTTTGTCTGAAGTGGTGTAGGGTTTCCTGTCTAGGGAGGGGGTTGGACTAGAAGACCTCCAAGGTCCTTTCCAACTCTGTTATTCTGCTCTGTTCTGTCCTGTCCTATCCTATCCTATCCTACATGCTATTCTATTCTATTCTGTTCTGTTCTGAAGGCCGTCACTCAGAGCTCAGCATTCTATCCTGTAACAACTACCCCCCTGGCTTAGAAGTGTCTCCTAGAACTACTTCTGAGGATGAAAGAGGGAAAGGTGGAGTCTTTGTCTCCCCCCCTTATAGATTGTCAGGTTGTTGAACAGCTGCAAGTCCTAGGAGAAAAGCAGTGACGTGCGGTGAGGTTTATGGCTGGTGAGGCACTGACGTCATCACAATCTTTTTATTAAAATGCCTTTGTAATGCAGGGGGTTTTAATAAAAGGATCCGCACCATTTTGTCCCGTCCTTGCATGTTTCGAAGGGGTGGCGGGCAAGAGCATATCGCCGAGGACCATATGCGGTGTCCACCCGTGGCCAACAATAACAAAAAAAAAAAAGATTTTGGGGGGAGCAAGGAGCCGAGGTGTTCCTTGTTCTGTTTCCACAAGAGAGGACAGTCCCTCCGAGGGGGGGAGAGAGAGAGAGAGAGAGAGATGATGATGATGATGATGACAATTAAGTATCAAAAACCTTTTGAGTTCGAGAATATAATACGTTATCCAAAATTATAAATAATCTTATTTTCAGATGCATTTTTTTTTGCCATCTGTTATTTTCTTTTTAAAAAATCAGACTTGCTTCCAATTTGTGCCTTCTCTAGCAAACTGCAGTTTTCTTGGCAAGAGATCTAGCTTGCCATTGCTTTCATCATAGGTCTGAGAAAGTTAGTTTCTTTCTTTCTTTTCTCTTCCTTTCTTTCCCCCTGATTTGTTTCCCTCTCTTTTCTCTCTCTCTCTCATTCTCTCCCTTCAGCTCTCTTTCATTTCTCTCCCCCTTCTCTCTCTAATTTGTTTCCCTCTCTTTTCCCTCTCTCCCATTCTCTCCTTCCAGCTCTCTTTCATTTCTCTCTATCTCTCTCTTTCTCCCCTTTTCTCTTTCATGTCTTTCTTGCGCGTGCAAGCAAAATACCCCAGGATCACGGTGGCGGGGACAGCAACTCCTTCCGCTGCGCTGCGGAGAAGAGCCACGCTGTGCAGGAGACTCCTCAGCGCTAGACTCAGGTTAGCGCGAGCTGCGGTCCCCTTCATGTTGGCTCAGGAAGGAGGGAATGGGACAGCGTGTGCAGGACACTCCTTATCGCTAGACTCAGGTCAGCGCGAGCCGCGGTCCCATTCCCCTCCTTCCTGAGCCAACATGAAGGGGACCGCAGCTTGCGCTGACCTGAGTCTAGCACTAAGGAGTCTCCTTTATTGTCACTGTATCGCAAGCGAGAAGTGAAGAAAAAGGGAAGAGTTGAGTCACAGGAAGAATGAGCGCCCTCTACTATGAGGCAGGAGAACTGCATGCCTCACCTACCTCGGGATTTTTTAGGCTTTTAACCCTCACTTAACTCTGCTCGCGCGATCATAAAACACCTAAAAAGTCAGACTAGATGAGGCATGCAGTTCTCCTGCCTCATAATAGACGGCACTTTTTAAGAGGCTTTTTTAAACAGTTAGGCAGTCATTCACGGTGAGGCAGCAGCTAGCTAGCCTCACCTCAGCACTCACCTTTTCCCTTTTAATTTTTTTTTTCTTTTCATGATGAGAGCGGTGAGGCTGTGCCTCCCCTGCCTCCCCTGACTGCACGTCACTGGAGAAAAGTGTGGAGCTCTTATTAACCTAGTTGCACAAGGCAACAGAACAATTATGGTAATGGTAGAAATACCAAGGTAGACATTAGATGGCGCTGTTCTCCTGCTGTTGGATCAGCTGTTCTCCTCCAACTTCTGAAGTCCACCTTTGAACTCCAGCAAGGTGCAAATTGGAAAAGGGGATATAATCAAGGTGGGTTTTGCCTTCGCTTGAAAATTAATCCACTTGGAGGAAGGAGCCTCAGATTGTTTTTTTTTTAGAAAATAGGCAGTAGAAAAGGGTAGAGGTGGGAGGAATTCTTAGATGGGACATTCAAGAAATAGACATAGATGGAGACAGTGGTGAATCTAAACCCCCACCCCCCCACCCCAGTTCTGTGGCTTGGTGGTCATGTGACTGGGTGAGCGTGGCCAACTTTTTTTAAACTTTTCAAAGCATTTTTTTCCTGCCGGTTCGGGCAAATAGCAGGAAAGACATGCTTCAAAATGTGAAAAAGAAAAGTTTCCGAGGATTGCAGGAGGCCAAGTGCTACCTGTCACACCCTCTAGCCATGCCCACCATTGCCACCCCCACCCCACGCCCAGCTCATCATTAGGGTAGAGAACCAGTTGTTAAATTATTTGAATTCCACCACTGCCCAGAGGGTTGCAGATAAACCCATAAGTGGCCTCAATGACAGGGGAGTGCAGGGGGTTGTGCGCGCATGCGCAGAGGGACAGGGTGCATTGCATTATGGGTGTGGGCATGTACAGGCATGGAGGCACGATTTCGGCGTGCAAGGAGAAAAAGGTTAGCCATCACTGCCCTATACCATTTCAGACAAATGCCTCTCCACTCTCTTCTTAAACACCTCCAGTGATGGAGCATCCACAACTTCTGGTGGCAGGCTGTTCCACTGATTAATTGACCTCACTGTGAGGAAGTTTCTCCTTCATTCCAGGTTGCTTCTCTCCTTGATTAGTTTCCACCCGTTGTTTCTCGGTTTCTCCTTTGTGTCAGTTCCTTGGGTGTGAAAAAAACACGTGTCTCTTAGCTTCCTTAGACCCAATGCTTCTCTGCACCAAACCCAGAAGGGGACCTTCTGAACCAGCAGTTTCATCGCGGATGAATTCAGGAAAGAAATGAAGACTCGTCTTCTGGGTGTGTTGCTGACCATTCTCTTGCACATCAAGAAAGGTGAGCACCATGGGTAGGGTGGCACCCTTCGTTTTGTTTCTTTGGCGAATGCTGAATAAGATGAACCAGTTTGGTGTAGTGGTTAAAGCACTGGGCTAGAAAGTGGGAGATGTGAGTTCTAGTTCTGCCATAGGCATGAAAGTTGGCTGGATGATTGTGGGCCAAACCCCTACAGGCTGTGAGTTCTAGTGCGGTGTTAGCCGGGAATGCTAGCTGAGTGTCTTTGGGCCAATCACCAGGAGACCGTGAGTTCTAATCTCCCCCTAGCCATGAGAGCTGATTGGTTGACTTTTAGCCAATCACCAGGAGACTGTGAGTTCTAGCCCTACTTTAGGCATGAAAGCCAGCTGGGTGTCTTTTGGGCCAATCACCAGGAGACCGTGAGTTCTAATTCCGCTTTAGTTGTGAGTTCTAGTCTTGCTGTAGTCACAAAAGCTGGCTGGGTGACTTTGGGCTGGGAGATGGTGAGTTCCAGTCCTGCCTTAGGCATGGAAGCAGACTTACAACTGTAATTGCCAAGCTCAATCATGTTCATAAGTTGAAGATTATCTTTATTGCTGGCTAATGTCTGTAAACAGATAAGCAAACAATTTTGCAGATACAAGGCAAAATGCATCTACCTCCCTCGTTCACTAAGACAAATGTTCTGGAGATTTGGAACAGATGGCATATATCTGCATGCTCCCCAGATAAATTAAAAATAGACCCCTGATTGCATGTGATTTGACTTCAGATAGCTCCTCCTTCTATCTTCTCCACAACCTAATAGTCTAGTTTGTGTAGATCAGAAGTACAAATACTGTCGTGTTTTGAGCTCCTCTTGAGACACATATCTTTTTTTCTTCAAATTTCTGGATGTGTAAATCTGAACCTTGAAACCTCAGGGCTGAACATGTATCATTTAAACAACATCAGGGCATAACAGTCCTCAGGCTAATGGCCAATAGCAACCTCTCTTAGACAGAGATTTCTGAATCTCAAGTGTCTGGTTTCTGTAACTTTCTAGTTAGACAGCTATCATACTTGATTTCATTGTCCAAGTGTCAGGCTTGTCCCAGTTTGGATATTGCGGAAAGAAAGACCCTCGACTCCATATAACAATTCAGATAACTAACAATCTGAATTGGTTTCTCCGCACATCATCCTTAGCGAAGCGTGCAAACCAGCGCCTGCATTTCCTGCATCGGATGAGGAGAGCACATCTTTCTCCTTCTGTCCTGGCCACTTTTTACAGTGGCACAATTGAGAGCGTTTTAACAAACTGCATCCCTGGCAGCAGTGCCTCAGATAGAAAGTCCCTACAGAGAGTGGTGAGGACAGCTGAGAAGATTATGGGAAGCTTGCTTCCTGTTATTCAGAATACCGCCTACAAGCGCTATGTGCTTAGAGCTAAAAGCATTGTTAGAGATCCCAAACACTCATTCCACGGTATACATTTGTTGTTCCCGTTGGGAGGAGATTTCGAAGTATTTCTAGCAGGACTACCAGATTCCGGAACCATTTTCTTCCCTAGGCCATCCATCTGGTAAACTCGCAAGATTTGTTTCTCTTGCCAGGTATATGTATACATCCAAACTAGACTGTGTTATTTCTCTGGGTCATATAATATAGGTGGGTATATGTAAAATTATTTTGTCATATTCATATAGTGTCTATTGGAGGTGGTGAGCCTTGGAGAGCTGCATGCAATGAAATTTCATTTTAATGCACGCCGATTAGCATACATTGAAAGTGACAATAAAGTTATTCCAAGTCCGTTTGTAGTGAAAGGTATGCTTTTACTGAAGCCAAGTGGTTAGAGCATAGCAAAGCCTGATCTGAGGATTTCCCAATTAATCCCAGTAATTTTCCCTTCTCCCAGGCTCTCTCTCTTTGGTACTCTTGGTAGTATCTAGTAAGGTTCAAATTAGGTGTTTTGCAGGAGTGGCTTCCAGTTTCTGTTATTGAACGTTCACTCAGGGACATGATTTGAGCACTATGTGTGTATGCACATAAGCAATAAACCAAGATGGTGCCACCTACGGCGCCACCAATAAAACAGGATTGGGGGCATGGCCAGCCAAGTTACCTCCTACTCGGCCAAACTGGTCCGAACACCTCTGGTGTTTTGGTAACAGTTCCACATTTTGTGGTTTCTTTGGATGGGTGTTTTGCATTCCATTCCCAGACTTGTATCCTTGGATCTTTCAACCATTGTTCCTGGATTGCACCTCTGGTTCCTGTCGTCCTCCCTCCCTTTCTTCCCATTCCCCCTCCCCACATTTGATAGCGGGGCTGCCATTAAAGCAGAGCGAAGAAGGGATGAAATGGTTTCATGGCAGACCTGGCAATGGTCTTATTGGCTACTCAGTAGATTTGAATCTAAGGGCTCAAGAGGTCTCTTTATGTAGACTACATAGAGCATCGAACTGGAAGGGACCTGAGAGGTCTTCTATGCAACCCCCTGCTCAAGGTAGATGTTCTGACCCAATTCCCCAAACACGACAAACTCTCTGAAGCAAATGGAAAGATTCCTTCATTAGGAGCGCCGGCAGCCCCGGCAAAATGTTTCTCTCTCACCGCAGGCTAATAAGTTTGTCCGGCAGGGAGATGAATAGTTGTTTGCCACACCTATTCATCTCCACTCCCTGCCTTTTATCCGCAGAACTAGGATGGGGCTTCGCTAGCAGCGGTGGCTCTTCCTTCCCCAGGACCAGCCCATAGATTCCCACTGCTCTCCTCTTCTCTGCCTTCTGCACATCCGCAAGTCGGCACTGGACCCAGCTGTTCCTCCTCCTCCTCATCAGCCACCTCCAGGCCTGGAGGCTGTTGACTCTCCATCTGGGGGCTGACAGATGGCCCAAGCTCCACCTCTGTCTCTCTCTCTCTCTGCCAGCTCCATTCCCTCTTCCCCCTCAGAGCTCTTGGGTTCCCTTGATGCTGACCCTGATTCCCACACCTCCTTCTCCTTTGATTTGGCTGCTGAAGGGGTCGGTGGCTGACAGGCCACAACAGTAGGGGACATTATATCATCCTGGTCAAATGTTTGTCCAATCTGTTTTTGAAAACCTCCAGTGATGAAGCACCAAGAACTCCAGGTGGAAAGCTATTGATTAATTGTTCTCACCGTCAGAAAAAATTATCCTCACTTCTAGGTTGGATCTGTCTTTACGTAGCTTCCACCCATTACTTCCTGCCCTGCCTTCAGGTGCTTTGGAGAATAAGCCAATCCCCTTTTCTCTGCCCCTCGAAAGTCTTCAGTCTATTTCAGAGGCTTGTAGAGGAAGCAAAGCCAGTACGTAAGAGTTGTGCAGGTTTTTAAATAACACCGTTTAATTATTTCCTGACACGATGGCCTTCACACTTCTTCTGACCATTTTTAAATTGAGGCCAGACTCCAAAGCAACTTTTTCATGAAAGCTTTGAGAAACACTCTCAAGGCTTTGGCGAGTATCAGGGTTCCAAAGGGCACCCAAAAGTAAATCAGAGTCCAAGGCAAAGTATTGCTCAAAGTTCCAATTGATTAATTTCAATTTCAATTTCAATTTATTTGTGCTTCTAGACCGCCCCCTCTCCCAGAAGGGACTCGGGGCGGTGTACAGTCCATAGAGAATATCACAAAAATACAATAAAAAATTAAATATGTACAGTTTGGAGGAGGTTAAAATGCAATTAAAAGAACTGTACAAAGCTAAATAAATATAATTTTTTTTAAAATCCCTAAAACAGACACAACAGATTAAAAAACCCTAAGATAACCAGATAATAATACATTTGCCAGGAGGGACAGTTGTAATTATGCCAGGCCTGCTAATCGGAACAGGTGAGTCTTCAATTTTTGCCGGAAGGAGCGGAGGTCAGAAGTGGTTCTAATGTCGGGGGGGAGGTCATTCCAGAGGGTTGGGCCCATCACAGAGAAGGCCCTACTCCTTGGTGTCGCCCGTTGGCATTGCCTAGTGGACGGCACCAGGAGAAGTCCCTCCCTGTGTGAGCGAATTGGCCGCAGGGATGTATGTGGGAGGATGCGATCCCGCAAGTAACTAGGTCCCGTGCCATGGAGCGCTTTAAAGATGGTAATCAGCACCTTGAAACGCACCCGAAAAACCACAGGTAGCCAGTGCAGCTCGCGCAGGAGAGGTGTTACGTGGGAGTACCTCGTACTCCCCATCACAGCCTGCGCGGCTGCGTTCTGAACCAACTGCAGTCTCCGGGCGCGTCCCAAGGGCAGCCCCATGTAGAGAGCGTTGCAGTAATCCAGGCGGGACGTCACCAGCGCATGATGAGACGCCATGTTGGCACATCTGAGAAAACCCGAATCTGAAAGCTTCCCAGTTTTCCCCACCCAGTTGAAAATTCAAGATCTTGCTCCCCACACCCACAAGCCCATCCCATGGTCCAATCTTCCACTGCCACACTGGCTGTTTCCACCCATCCAATTCCGCTCAGGCGCAAAGGATGACCTTGGCTTTCTAGAAAGAATGTTGTTATGGCTGCCTATCATCTAGCTCCGTAAAATCCCCCCTCCCATTTTCCCACCGTGGAAAATGCATAGCAGAAGAATAGAAAGTGAGGCAGGCCTAAGAAATATGGTTGCAGGCCTGACAGCGAATTCCTCTTTGATTCTGGCTGTATCAGTAACCCTTCACAAAGATGAGGAGCTCCTATCTCCAAAGACGAGGCTACAGGTGGTGTGATCAATTCTCCAGGGTTTTCTGGGGCAGAAATGAAAGCTATAAAGGAACCATCAAGGCCTAATTAACTGGCCTAATTAACAGCATCCAAACCGATTATAGGGCAGTGGCCATAAAGCATAGAAAAACCCATCAAGTTCTAAAATTAATGAATCGTTTGTACTTAGCTTAGTATCTGATTGAATCAGTCCTTCGGACAGTTATATGCGTGATGACTGTTTAAAGAATGACACAACATCAATGTAGACTGTTCTGACCGAGGCTTCCCGAGAGCATGAAGCAAACTCCTTGTCCCGACAAAAAAAAACCTTTTATTAATTTGCTGTGAATTCTGCTCATTCTCATCCAGCAAAGTCTTTCGAGGGAGGATTTACAGTCACAGACCTTCTCTGGCTTGGAGAGCTGCCAGGCCGAGATCTGCAGAACTTGGCAAGGAGTCTCGGAGAGTCATGAACCCATGAAGCGAACTAATGGTCTCCTGCAAACTCCACTCTCCTGTCGCTCCTCTTTTATTTCCTCTGGGAGGGGCCATTCATCGTCCACCTGTGGCCTTACTCCCAAGTCGCCCCCTGTTCTTTAGCTCTTCCCTTCATCTGGCAACTCTGCGCATGCGCACACTGGGAACGGGCTTCAGCTGTTTGTCTGCCCCACTGATGTATGACTTTGAAGGCAGCTGATAACTGGCATATGGCTCTGCCCCCCCCCCCCGCCTCCGACACAGAGCCCTCATCAGAGCCTTCCCCAGACTCCAGGACTGGACCAGGTTCCTCCCCAACCTCCTCCCTGTCCGAATCTGCTGCCAGCTCTGCTGGCCGCTGGTGGACCACAACATCGGCCTTAAAAATTCTATCCCTCTGTTGTTGCAACCTAGGATGGTGTTGGCTTTTTTGGCAGCCGCAGCACATGGTTGGTTCATGTTTAACTGATTGCCCACTAAGACTGCACGATCCCTCTCTAAGTTACTGCTGTTGAGCCAGGTACCACCTACTCTACGCCTTTGCATTTCCCCCTCCCCCTTGCCTAACTATATAGTTTGCTGTTTCTGAAGACTCATGGGTTGTCATGAGGCAACCTTGCTCATCCACAAATGCAACTTTATTGGCATAAACATGTATCCAATTGCAAGGCTTCCATTAGAACATTATGTGATCACTATGTGTACATAAATTCTTTAAGTACAGGACGAGCATAATAACTGCAATTTTTTCCTACCTTCTTTTGACCTGATTATTTTATCAACAGAAGGAGATATTTGTAGCTCAGGGTCGAACTGTGCTGATGATGTTCCTTTGATGGGCAAGGAACAGTGGTGGGATTCAGCTGCTTTGCACCTATTCGGGAGAAACGGTTGTTAACTTTCTAAGCAGTTTGGAGAACCAGTTGTTGGAAGAAATCTCATTTAGTTTGTTCCCACTTTACAGGGCTAATCCTGTAAGGAAGGCAGGAAGGAAGGAAACATTCTGGTGTTGTTTCTAGCCTCATCTTTATTGCCCTGATTGCAGAAACTGCCTCTCCGGTTAACCCTTATTACATTGTAACAACTAAGGCGAAGCGCCCATCGACCTGAATGATGTTGAGTTGGCCACGCCCACCCAGTCACACGATAACCGAGCCCTGCCCAGCCAGTTGGTCATTAGGGCAGAGAACCAGCTGTTAAATTATTAAAATCCCACCACTGGTAATGAAACCACTGGTAATGAAATGGTATAGGGTTTCCTGCCTAGGTAGGGGGTTGGACTAGAAGACCTCCAAGGTCCCTTTCAACTCTACTATTGTATTGTATTGTATTATCTGTAAGAAAAGAAACAAGCTCAGAGAGCCCTGGCTATTGTTTCTTTCTGTTCATATCTTTCTCCTTATCCTCTGAAAAATCTATTCTCTTTTCATTTGGATTTTTCTTCTTGCTTCCTGAAAGTCCTCTCTGATCACGATTGCAATCCTGCAAAAAGGAAGGGCTGTTCTTAATGTCCCAAGGTGCTTTTTCAAAAGGCAACTGGGCTTACTTTTTTTTTCCCCCTTGAAAACATTTCACTTCTCATCCAAGAAGCTTCTTCCGTTCTTCAAGGGAAAACCAAGAAAGTCCAGTTGCCTTTGGGGGGTGGGGGTGGGGGGAATGTCCCTTTGGGACAGCCATGACATGGATCAGAGTGTCACGATGTTAAAAAGTTTGCTAGGCCTGAACTGACATTCAAGAGTTAAACTAAGAAAGCTTTATTGCGCAGGTCATAAAACAAAATGTTATCTGAAAGTGATTTATTGCGCATGCGTTTACACTTTCCAGAACTAAATTCTTTTTTTTTGTTTGGCTGCCAGCTTGGCAGACGTAGCTTTCATTATCAAAATGTAACCATTAGTTATTTCTGTTTCATTTACTTTTATTATTTTCGTATTAAAGTTTGTTTATTAATTAGAATACTTCTTAAAGACTTTTATTTCTTTTCTTAATATCTCAAAAGATATGCGGAAGGGAATCAGCCCGGTCCATTGATCTCAGATTTCTCCAGGGCGTTTTTTCCCCTGACACAGAGGTGATATTCGGTACTAGAGAACCGGCAAATAGGCTGGCCCCGCCCCTACTGCCTCCCAGCTGAACTTCTTTTGTTGCCCTGAACACACTGGTGGGTTCCTACAATTTCGGACTGGTTCGGATGAACCGGTAGTGGTTTGGCAGCCTGGATCACTGGAACCAGCAGTGACCCAGGCCTGCCATGCCCCCGAACCGGTTCTCCTATGGTTCCACCATCTTGATATTCGGTTCTGCGCCTACGCAGAACAATTTTCATTGCACAGATTTAATTTTTCCCCCATTTTTAAATGTTTTGCGCATGTGCAGACCTATTTATATGCAAAATTGCATGCGCACCAAACTGGCAGTAATGCCGACAGCAACCCACCCCTGCCTGAACTGGAGAACTGAGCCGGAAAGCAGGTTAGTGGGGTGGGAAGGGAAGGGAATGGGGATTTTGCAGTAACCTTGCCCTGCCATGCGCACAAAGCCACACCACGCCCACAGAAGCGGTAGTAAGAACTTTTGAATCCCACCACTGTCCTGGATGACTGAGAATCCACTCTTAATGGGTCCAGTGACACTCTCAATCTTGTTGTTCTTCTTTCTTAACACCGTAACAGCTTGGTAAGATCTTACTGTCCATCATTCCACAAAGCCTTGGCATCAGTGTCAGCCTCTGTTTCTCTATTAGCTTTTGGCTGCCATTGAAATGGGGAGTTTGGTCTCACCGTCTACTGCACATGCTGGAGATTAGTGCTTGGTGTCGGTCAAGGCCAACCGTCCTGCTTCAATGATGCTCCTTGAAGATGGAACTCACATGACGCCTAAGGGATTTGCAGATTGGACACTGGGATGAGGGTTACCAGGGGGAGGGGGTTTGGTCACATATTGATATGTATGATTTCGAGCGCTTTTGCCTCAGATCTTGCTTTGCTTAGCTGCTATCTTTTCACAACCGGTAAAAAGTACTCTTAATTCTGCAAAATGGAGTTAAGGTATTTCTTTCTTGGTTGCTGAGGGAGGCCGGCTTGATAATCAGCTTCCAGATGTAGCAAGTTATCTTTTCTCTGGGCCAACTTGACCTGGCATTCATATCAGCAACCTACACAGTTAAACTAAATAGCTTTTCTACTATCAACAAAAATCTTGATTTGGGGGGCGAATGCACCTGTGATAGCACCAATAAAAAAAAAAGAATATTTGCAGCTCAGTGAATGCGGTTCTTGGGGATTTTCCATCCATTGGTTAATGTTGTTTTCTTATGAGCTTTTTAACCCAACTGTCGGTGGTGCTTCTTCAAGATTTATTGACTCAATCTTGGTACTGCCCTTCTTTTGAGGGTTCCTGTTCAAGCTTGTCTCTTCTGGATTTCATAAGACCTGTTGTCCCTCCAAGCACCTAATAGTTCAGGACCTTTGGACAGAAGACGACAAAGGAGGAGGAGGAAACAAAGTTGCTTGATGTTCTTGTCGTCCCTCCCTCCCTCCCTCTCTTTCTCTTTCTCTCCAAGTCAGGATCAAAGGCCGAGAGAGCTTCCTCCAGTAGAGAGCATGTGAAAGTGGGAGCTTCTAATCACCTTGGCATGGAGACCTTTGCATTGCTGGAATTGGTTTTTCCTGTTTAGGTGGCAAGAATGTGGGCCTTAAATCTACTCTTTGTGGGGTGGTGGTGGTGATGATGATGAGGATGAGGAAGAGGAGGAGGACTATGGAGGCCTTGGTGCTCTCTGACCTTGGTAGTTTTCATTACCCAATTAGATAACACCATCAGTGCTAGAGGGGAATGGGTTTTGTGGAAAGGAGGAGGAGGTGGAGGGAGGGAGGGAGGGAGGGAGGAGGAGGAGTACTGTAGGGTCCTTGGTGCTCTCTGAGTTTGGTTGTTACCTTGCAAACATTTCATTACCAAAGTAGGTACCATTATCAGTGCTAGAAGGGAGTGGGTTTTGTGGAAAGGAGGAGGGGGGAGGGAGGGGGGGAGAAGGTGGAGGAGTATTATGGGGTCCTTGGTGCTCTCTGAGTTTCCTTGTAGACATTTCATTACCAAACTAGATAACATTATTAGTGCTAGAAAGGAGTGTGGTTTGTGGAAGGAGGAAGAGGAGGAGGAGGAGGTGGTGGCAAAATGTGGGATCCTTGGTGCCCTCTGAGCATGGTTGTTCCTTTTCAGACCTTTCATTACCCAACTAGGTAACATCATCAGTGCTAGAAGGGAGTAGGGATTGCAGAGAGGAGGAGGAGGAGGAGAATACACTGATGGCTATAAGTGCAAGGATCAGTCATCAGTCATTTCAGTACTACCCACAGGTTAAAAGATATATGAACTAAAAGGAAGAGCTTGAACTGTCTGGTCACTTCCATGCTGAGATTTTCGGTTTCAGAATTCTCAACTAATGCTAACCCTTATTCCATTTTTTTTCTATGCAGTTTCTTCCCTGGAATGCTACTCTTGCAATCAGACAAGCTACTCCGGGTGCACAAGGATTAAAAATTGTTCCCTCCATGAACATTTCTGCACAAGATACACAGGTAAACACACAGCACGTACGACCTCAGGCTGTTCTGTATGCGTCCACAGTTAGTCCTCGACTTACCTTCGCTCGTTTAGTGACTGAAGTTACAATCACACTGAACAAAAAAGGACTTACAACCAGTCCTTGCACTTACAACCATCACTGCATCCCTTCCCTCCAGTCACATGGCAATTGGCCAGAGGTGAAATGCTACCGGTTCGGACTAGTTCGCCTAACTGGTAGTAAGAAATGCTTACCGGTTCACCCAAACTTATAGTAGAACATGCTACCGGTTCACCAAAACTGGTAGTAAAAAATGCTACCTGTTTGCCCAAACCAGTAGTAAAAAATGCTAAACGGTTCACCCAAACTAGTAGTAAAAAATGCTACCGGTTCACCCAAACCGGTAGTAAAAAAATGCTAAAGGGCTCACCCAAACTGATAGTAAAAAATGCTACCAGTTCACACAAACTGGTAGTAAAAATGCTACCAGTTCGCCTGAACCAGTAGTAAAAAATGCTAAAGGGCTCACCCAAACCAGTAGTAAAAAATGCTAAAGGGTTCACCCAAACTGATAGTAAAAAATCCTACCAGTTCACACAAACTGGTAGTAAAAATGCTACCAGTTCGCCTGAACCAGTAGTAAAAAATGCTACTGGTTCGGGCAAACCAATATTTCTAGCAATCAGCTGTCACGCGCGATATATATTAGCTAGAATCGTTGGATTTCCTGCTTTCTAACTAATCTAAAACGCCTGGCACAGTGGATTCCCTGCCCCCTGCTCTCCTACTTACTTTTGCAGGAGCGCTCGGTAACAGGCTCCACCCACCTGCTCGGACGTCATCACGTCCCATTTTTGACACTCTGCGCATGTGCGGAGGTGGCGCGCACACTCACATTTGCAAACCGGTAGCGAAGGTAAGTTGATTTCACCCCTGCAACTGGCATGTACTTACGACTGTTGCCGTCTCCTGCGGTACCAGTATCGCCAATTGAGATCTTCCCAACCATCTTCTGACAAGCAAAATTCACACAACTACCACCAGATTCAGTTAACGACTGCGCCGATTTCCTTAACAACCACGGTAATAGGGGTAAACATTGGGCGCAGCTCGCTTTGAAAATGCCTTGCTTAAATAATGGAAATCTGGAACCCAATTGTGGCCATAAGTCAAGGATTCCCCGTCTATTGGAGTGAGTCTGGCTGCAGGACCTGGGCAGGATCACAGGTAGTCCACAACTTATAAACACACTCGAGCCTCAAATTTCCATTGCTAAGCGAGACTCTTGTTAAGTGAGTTTTGCCCCAGTTTATGACCTTTCTTGCCACAGTGGTGAAGTAAATCACTGCTGTTGTTAAGTTTGTCACAGATTGTTAAGTGGATCCTGGGCGCTGGCTGCAGTGAATTGGAAAACAGGCTACAGAGCGGCCTGCACGAGGTAAGGAAGAGGAGCAGGGAGAAGAAAAAGGGAAAGCGGCCTTCTCCTTCCCTCGCGCTGTCCCCGCTCCATTTTCTGTTTCTCCATTGCAGCACAGGACCCAGGATCCACTTGGATAGCGGTGGTGGGTAATTTAACAACCGGTTCGCCCAACCCAATGTCAACCGGTTGAATCCCACCACTGGTGGAGAAGCCATAATGACTGCGACAGCACAACGACGCTTCAAACTTGACACAAAGCAGAAGAAACCAATGGCTGTGTAGCAGGGCATTACTAATGCTTCGGTGCCTAAAAAAGGGTGTGTGTGTGGGGAAATCACATGTTTTCAATGAAGATTGCTCTGCCCATGTGCAGAACAGAAAATAAAGATGGCGGCGCCCAGGATAGAACCAGTTTGATCACGTGTCTGGCTGAGTAACTACCTATTCGGCCAAACCGGTCCGAATTGGCAGGAACCCACCTCTGCTGTGTAGAACAGACCTCCCGTTCTCCTCTTCTTTTTATCTTTGTGCAAACAAGGGAGTGTTCTCTTATCTGAGAGGTTTTCCCAAGTTACTTTCTTGGCCAGGGCTCACGTCTTGGTTATCTGCATTGGTGGCAATGCGTCTTTCTATCCTTCCAGGTCGCCCTCTCTGAACATGCTGACAGCACTTATTACAGATGGAACAAATAAACATTGGGGCATCCTTTCCTAAACTGGCACTTCTCTCCTTCCAACAAAGAGAACCTTGCATAAATTCTTTTCTGAGAGGAAAGGATATTTGTAGCTCCAGTGTTGAACTAAGGGGGCCTTGGCGACCGCAGAGCTTGATGGTTTTCTTGCAGATATTTCATGACCCATCTAACTAACCACTAGCACTGATGACGTTGCCTAGTTGGGTCATGAAACATCTGCAAAAAAAAAAAGGCACCGAGGTCAGAGAACACCAAGGATTCCATAGTTCTCCTCCTCCTCCTCCTCCCCCCCCACACATAAACTCAACTTTCTTCTAGCACTGATAGTATTTCCTAATCAAGTAATGAAATGTCTGCAAGAAAACAGCAAAGCACAAAGGACCCCCTCAATCATCCCCCCACTCCTCCTCCTCCTCCTCCTATTCTCTGCAAGCCCCACTCCCTACTAGCACTGTTGATGTTAGCCAGTTGGATCATGAATCATCTGCAAAAAAAGCTACCTAGCTCAGAGAGCACGGAGGACCCCATAATCATCATCATCATCATCCTCCTCCTCCTCCTCCTCCTCCTCCTCCTCCTCCTCCTCCTCCTCCTCCTCCTCCTCCTCCTCCTCCTCCCAAACTCTGCAAATCCAACTCCCTACCACCACTGATGATGTTACCTAGTTACCCTATTTTTTGGAGTATAAGATGCACACACACACACACAAAGAGGGTGAAAATTTGGTTGCATCTTATACACCAAATGTAGCCAAAAACACGATGCACAGAGGAGGTGATGGTCTGTGGCAATCTCTGCAGCCTGGTACAGCTGATTGGGGGCATTCCGGGAGGCCGAGCCACCTGCCAATCAACTCCTCATGCTTAATATGGCTGCAATAATGTGCTGAAGCTGACCTAGCTGTTTGCTATTTGCTGCAAGGAGGTGTCAGAGTTTGCAGCAGCAATCACATTCCAAAAGCACACACAAGTAACTGATTCGGCAGGATTCAATAACTTCTCTTTATATATAATATAAGTAAATATACAATGCCGAAAACAGGTTCCAATGTGGTAGTTCAACAGAGAAGTTTCACTTTCAGTTTTAGTTTCAGATATCAGCACAGCATGCAGCTTTAGTATGGAACAAGCCACGCCCAGGCTCCTTGCTGTCTCCCTCCTTGTTGCTCACACAGCAAATACTGTTTGTTTCCAAACAACCCTCAACTCTCTCACACACTGACAGGACGCTATCCAGATGAATATCATGGATGCTGGTAGGCAGAGGCAGAATATTTTTTTTCCTCCCCAAAAACTAAAGTGCATCTTATACTCCAGAGTGTCTTATACTCCAAAAAATACGGTAGGTCATGAATCATCTGCCAGAAAGCTACCAATCTTGGAGAGCACCAAGGAAACCATGGTTCTCTTCTATTGGACGAATTATAGGAAAGCAGCATGAAGACCCTGGGAATGCATTTTCTTCCCAACAATAGAAACACAGGGGAGACCTTTTCACACACACACAGACACACACACACCATCATACACACATACAACAGATTCTGATGTTTCCCTGCTGTGGGATGATTGAAGTTGACATCAGTGTCCAACCGGATGGGAGAATACTTGACTAACTGTCACTCAGGCCCAAGGGAAAAGAGCAGAAGGCCGAATCGTTCAACCTGTTGTGTGTTTCCTTTCCTGTTTAGCTACCACTTTGTCTGGATTCCTGCTTCAAAAAGGCTGTGCAGTCAGATGCCCTATTTTCAGAATCAGCTGGCCATCACTATATACTTTATCCTGCTGCCAGGAAAACAAGTGCAATCATGTGACAGCTGTAAGGTGCTCCAAAGCTCTGTTAGCGGTGCCTCTTGTTTTTGGAGCCTTGATTGATCTGGAACTCTGATCGGGGGCAGAGTCAAGTCCCTTGTTTGTTTGTCTGTCTGTTTGTTTGTTTACTCCATCCATCCATGTACTCATTTATTCATTCATTCATTTATTAAATTTATGCAGCTTCCCATCTCTGATTTGGGGCAGAGAAAAATGGCTTGCTTGCTTGGACCTTAATGGCTTTACATTGCAAAATGGCACCTCCTGACACTTAATACTGACACACCAGACAACCTTGTGAATGTTAATTTAGTTGAGGTCTGTTTGGGGCAAAAGTAGGGTTGTTTAAGGATCTATCTGATGGCTAATCCAGCCTTCCTGAATACAGGGCCTCTTCAAGGATGTTTGGACTACAACCTCCATCTTCCCTAGCCAGCATGTGCAAATATCTCTCTCCTTCCAGGGCCATTTGAACCACAATTCCCATTTTTCCCAGCCAGCATGTCCAAAGATTTCTCTCCTTCCAGGGCAGTGGTGGGTTCCGGGCTCTGGGAGCTGGGAGCAGCGGCCACCATACCGGAACTGTGGCTTGTTTGGCCCACCCGCCTGCCCGCATTCCTTACCAGTTTTTGACGCAAATGGGCCAATGGCGCAAGCGCACACAGACTGCTGTGCTTGCATGACTTCCGCCGAGCAGCTGGGTGTCGCAGGGTGGTGGTGTTGGCAGCGTGCGTGCAGACTACGCCACCCAGCCCCTTGCACAGTGTACCGGTTGCGACAGGATCTGGAACCCACCACTGTTCCAGGGACATTTGGACCATAATTCCCATCTTCCCTAGCCAGCATGTCCAAGACGATGTTTCCGAGGCATCTCTGGTCTGTTGGCAAGAAGGTTGAAGTAACCTCCAATTGGTCAAAGGATGGGATAATCTCAGAGAAGTGAAAAGTTTTTCTAATACAGTTAAAGAGCTCACCTTGGCTTTTCAGGTTTAATGAACCGTAGGGAAAGGGCTTTGTTTAGAAGAAGGTGGCTTGGAATGTTCTCAGATGATTCATTCAAACTATTCGGAAATCTGATCCTCCTTTATTTTTTCATCATTGTTGACAGCCAAGGGACCAACTCATTCTCCCCTTTCCTTCTGTAAGGGAATCTGAGCCTGCTTCTCCAGTAACCAAGTTGACTATTGTTCAACTGAGATTCCTGATCTTATTAGAAGAACAGGCGAGGTCCTTTGTGGTGCAAGAAATGGTCATCCCTTGTTGAGCCAAGAAGATCCAGTTGGACAAGACAAAAATAGCTCTCTTGATGGATTCTGTTTCACTGAACCTTTAGTAACATTCATCACACTTCGCAGAGTCATAAAAATAATCTGTATTTAAATAATCTCTCACACCAAGGGAGGTCCTGAAAGGGGAAAAAGAAGAAAGAATGTGGAGATCAGGCATGAATCTATCCCGGGAAATTTTATTGATTTTTTTTATTGTATATATTTATTTTATTTAGCATATGGCATCTACAGAGGTCATGCAATCACTGATATACAAATTGAGTTTAAGAAAGGCATAAGCAAATGTGTGTGTGTGTGTGTGTGTGTGTGTATGTGTGTATACTTATGAATATGTATGTGTGTGTGTATCTATATGTCATCTATATCTAATCTCTATCTCTATCTCTATATCATCTGTCTGTCTGTCTGTGTGTAGGAATTACATAGCAGCCGTCCAAATGATGTCACAGAAACTGACAGAAATGGGTAGTTTTATATTAATAAATATATTTAACATTTATATTTACAGCAGATAAGATAGTGAAGAACACAGGAACATCATGAGGTAAATTAAACAGCATACAGACCACACAGAAGAAAAAGGCGGGAAAAAGGGAAACACCCACTTTATACCCACAGCAACCAATCATGGCGTAAATTGCCTCATGCACGAGTCAGCACTCTTCAACCAATCATTATCTACAACTATGTGTTCTGGCCCATTGTACACAAGTGTGTGTGTGTGTGTGTGTGTGTGTGTGTGTGTGTGTGTAGGAATTGCGTAGCAACTGTCCAAATGATGTCGCAGAAACTGACAGAAATGGGTAGTTTTATATTAATAAATATATTTAACATTTATATCTACAGCAGATAAGATAGTGAAGAACACAGGAACATCATGAGGTAAATTAAACAGCATACCACACAGAAGAAAAAGCGGGAAAAAGGGAAACACCCCCTTTGTACCCACAGCAACCAATCATAGCGTAAATTGCCTCATGCAGGGGTCAGCACTCTCCAACTAATCATCTATAACTATGTGTTCTGTCCCATTGTACATAAGTGTGTGTGTGTGTGTGTGTGTGTGTAGTATCCTTTGTACCCTTTAATATATATACACCCCAGTGACGTGCGGTGAGGTTTACCCCTGGTGAGGCTGGTGACGTCATCAGGAAGGCGGGGAATGGGACCACGTGTGCTGGAGGCTGAGGCTGCCTCATTCTCCAGCACACGTGATCCCATTCCCCGCCTTCCTGAGCGCGCTCCGCCAGCTCGTGCTCCCCAACAGCAGCTGCTTTTTAGTGCTTTTCTGTGCGTCTGGCGTTTAGGACATCCGGCTAGCTACCTAAACGCCAGACGCACAGAAAAGCACTGAAAAGCACTTCGCCTCCAAGCCACTTTGTCTTGATGACGTCGCTGACGTCGCTGCTGGGCGCGGCCGGATGGAGGTAACCAGAGTGGCGCCAAGGGGTCCGGGCAGACGAAAGAGTGAGCGAGCGAGCGATGGAGGATCAGGCAGCCTGATCCTCGGTTGCTCGTCCGCCGGACTGCCTTGGCGCCACTCTGGCTACCTCCGTCTGTCTGCGCATGGCAGCTGCGGCAACGTCATCAAGCCCCTGCCACTTCTGGACATCGATTGCAGTCGCAAGGAGCGCGCAAAGTACAGCGAAGGCAGGAAGGTTATTGGCGTTTCCAAGAATCCTCCTGCCTCCGCTGGTTGCCCAGCTGGCACCACCCCGCACGCGCTCCTCCTCCTCCCTCCTCTCCCACTTATATATATGAAACTCCCTCGTGGATATTATTATTTTATATATTATTATTTCATGATGAGAGGTGAGGCTCTGCCTCCCCTGCCTCCAATGACCACACGTCCCTGATACACCCACACATACATATATGTGTGTGTACAATGGGTGCAATATCTATATCTATATATCTATATCTATCCTAACAATCTCTATCCCTCCCTCCTTCTCTCTGTCTCCAGGCTTAAATCTAGGAACCCAATTTGGAGTAACATATCTAATTTTAACAATCTAGATTAAAAAATGAAAATTTTATTGTATTGGCTGCCTGACATTTTGCCTGACATTTATTTCAGCCACCCACTTTAGTGGGCTGTGATTAGCTTTTTTATGAGTGATAGTTGGAACCTAATTTTCAAATTTTTAGTCAAAGAGATAGGTCATTTTTCCATTTCTTATTGTTACCTTTGCAATAGGCCCTTGCAATAGTTTTATACATATGTATAACAATTATAATTAATATAATAATATTATAATTGTTATATATTATAATATATAATCTCTCACACACAATTATATATAATTACATGCTATATAATAGTATAGCCTTTATTGTCATTGTACATCTTGTAAACAACAAAATTGGTTATATACATATTATATATGTTATATATAATACTACATACACCCACACACATAATTTCAATATTATGAAATAGAATAGGGTCTCCTGCTTGAGCAGGGGGTTGGACTAGAAGACCTCTAAGGTTCCTTCCAGCTCTATTCTGATTGACCAGACCACTGCTTCTCAATTGTGGCAACTTGGATATGTGTGGACTTCAACTCCCAGAGTTCTTCAGAACACTTAAGATGAAGGGTCCAAGAATTGGTTGAAAAATATTGGACAAGACCAGTGGTGGGCAACTAAATGACCTGTGGACTTCAAGTCCCAGAATTCCTCACACTCAGGAATTCTGGGAGTTGAAGTCTATATGAAGCAGCCATAGTTGCCCACCTCTGGACTAGACTGTTGTCCAGTCCCTCTGCATTCATCAATACTATTCCCAAATAATTAGCAAAGCCAAGAACCAATCGACAGCAGGAATTCTGAATACAAAATTTGTCTACCTAACCAATGTGATGATGATGGTGCTCATAAAAACAATAGTTTAAGAAGATCTCAATGGAAGATGATTGGAAAGACACAATAGAGTAGTCATTGTGATTGACTGGAATTTCAGAATGATAATTTACCAGCAATGAAGAATTGGTAGAACCATAGTATGGAAAAAGTGTTCAAGAAGCAAAGAGTTAAGATCCCAAAGGGATTTACAGATGCAGATTGATAAACATTCAGCCCATAATAAGCCACACATGACTCTAATTACAAAGAAGCAAGTGTGGATAATTGACATTGTAGTAGCTGGAGATAGAACAATTAATGAGAAACATAGGAGAAAGAAACAGACCTCCCGTCTTCCTTGGCCAGCATGTCCAAAGATTTCTCTCCTTCCAGGCGCATTTGGACCACAATTCCCATCTTCCCTAGCCGTCAGGTCCAAAGGTTTCTCTCCTACCAGGGGCACTTGGATCACAATTCCCATCTTCAAATAAAGCTGGAGTAAACATGGAAGGATAGTTGTAGTAGAGCCAGCTGGTGGTCAGAACACTTGGTGCCATCTCAAAAAACCTGGAAAATTGCCAGGAACACAACAAGAACAGGCAAACTCCCAGCTCATCAACCACAAAAAAGTTGTGTCACTTGGAACAACACACATATCATAGTAACATCTTTAACTCCCTTAGATCCTTGGGAAATGCCTAATAATCAAAAATACCAAACATGATCAGAATGATTAGATTGTTGATTGTGCAAACAGCAATAAATGTTGGGGTTGATAAACACGCTGATGATGCGAGAAAGGAGATGGGATCATTTGTGAACAATGTAGAAATATTTGCCAACATGTTTGCATAAGAGTGACAAGGGAACAAAGGGAGAAGGTGTGTCTCTTTCTTTGGTTTTGGATCATCTAATCCCTTCAGCCTGAAAACCAACTTCTTTTCACCGTATAGTAGTTTTCTATCAGGAGGGGAATTCATTTGCGAGGGAGAAGAACGGAGGATAGGGGCTGTTGAACGGGAAGGTGAATAGGCAACAAACTGGAATCTAAGATGGTGAAGATCCGTGTGGGAGGCAGAGTGGTCTTGGTAACCATTTTCCTGACAGCTGTTTTGTTTGCGGAGTTCGGTAAGAACCTTTCATTTAAATCAATCCCCCCTCTTTTGCTAATTAGGACGAAGAAATGCGAGATGGCTTTCTATCGCATTTGTAGCCGCAGAAAAAGGGAAAGAAAAATGAGACATACCACCCATCTTCTCCTCTATGAAAATGTTTCAGAGCTCTAGTTGGCAAAGTCACAGAGAAGACCCTAAGCCGCACCGGAAGAACATCATACAATAGGATTGGAAGGGACCTTACAAGTCTTGTAGTCCAACCCCCCCACCCCCATGTCCAAGTCCGTATAACATTGATGGTGAAACTTTTCGCCCCGCAACCCGGAAGAGGAGTGGCCTAGGGGGCATGCGTGCACTGGGAAAGGAAGTTCTGGTTTCTGTCATGTGCATGCACATGCACACTAGCCAGCTGGTCTTCTGCTTTCTGGCGCACATGCATGCACAACAACAAGCTAGCCCGTGTGCATGCCGGAAACAAAAAACCCTAGCTCTTCCAGTTGATCGTCACATGCCAAAAACCTGGAAGAGGAATGGCTGCACGCATGCCAGGCAACATGGCTCGGTGTGCCATCGATTTGCCATCACAGATGTCAGTGGTGAGTTCCAGATCCTGTTGCAATAGGTACAGTGCAACAGGGCCAGGTATCCACCACAGAGCGCTGTATGCTCCATGCGCATGCGTGGAAGCCCCGATTGGCTCAAATGCAGGTAACGAGGGTGGGCCCTCCAGAGCACCATACCAGAACGGTACCTGGTGCTCCCAGCATGCACCGGTACGCCCGTACCGGTGCATACCTGCCATATCCCGCCACTGATGGACATATACCATTCTGTAGAAATGGTTGTCCGGTCTCTTCTTGAAACCTCCAGTTAAGAGACTTCTGAGTAGCGGGAGCATTTTTCCCAAAGGAAGGGATTCTTTACCAGACTTGGTGCTCAGGAGTTGTGTTAGGACACAAGGGGGAACTGGTGTTGGTAACTTCGATTACCAGGTTGTACGTTCCTTTTGATTGAAAGCATAAGAGGAGGCAATATTTCACCATTTCTCCACCCAGGTGGAATGTATTGTGCTCACTGCCCAAACTGAAATAACTTTCAGAGACTTGCAACACGTCACCTTTTGATCTCCCTGTTCCTTGATTTAGAATATGGAAAGATGTTCCAGATAAAACATTCGGATAAAACCTACTTCATAGCATCTTCCCACATTCTAAAGCTACGGCAAGGGTTGAAGATGTGGCAATTATCTATCATTCAAACTGCTTTTGAATGCTTTGAATCAAGAAAACAGAGAGATTTTTTCATGTAAAAGTCTTCTTGTCATTCATAACACATAAATAACATAGAATAATAGAGTTGGAAGTGACTTTGGAGGTCTTCTAATCCAACCCCCTGCTGAAGCGGGAGACTCTATATCATTTCAGGTAAATAATTGTCCAGTCTCTTTTTGAAAGCCTCCGGTGATGGAGAACCCTCAAATGTTGGACGCAAGTTGCTCCACTGATTAATGGTTCTCAGGGTCAGGAAAGTTCTCTTTTAATTCTAGGTGGGTTCTCTCCTTGAATAGTTTCCATCCATTTCTTCTTCCAAGAAGCTTCATCGGTTCTGTTGATGGTGACAACTGTGAGAAGTAATCCTTCCATCACTCCCACCATCCTGCCAGAACGGGTGAAGCTTCTTGGATGAGAAGCGAAACATCTTTTCTCTCCTCCTCCTCCTCCTCCTCCTCTTCCTCCTCCTCCTCCTCCTCCTCCTCCTCCTCCTCCTCCTCCTCCTCCTCCTCCTCCTCCTCCTCCTCCTCCTCCTCCAATACAATACAATAGTAGAGTTGGAAGGGACCTTGGAGGTCTTCTAGTCCAACCCCCTGCCTAGGCAGGAAACCCTATACCGTTTCAGACAGATGGCTATCCAACATCTTCTTAAAGACTTCCAGTGTTGGGGCATTCACAACTTCTGGAGGCAAGTTGTTCCACTGATTAATTGTTCTAACTGCCAGGAAATTTCTCCTCAGTTCTAAGTTGCTTCTCTCCTTGACTAGTTTCCACCCATTGCTTCTTGTTCTACCCTCAGGTGCTTTGGAGAATAGCTTGACTCCCTCTTCTTTGTGGCAAACTCTGAGATATTGGAAGACTGCTATCATGTCTCCCCTAGTCCTTCTTTCTCTTAAGCTAAACATACCCAGTTCCTGCAACCGTTCTTCATATGTTTTAGTCTCCAGTCCCCTAATCATCTTTGTTGCTCTTCTCTGCACTCTTTCTAGAGTCTCCACATCTTTTTTACATCGTGGCGACCTGCTCCTGCTCCTGCTCCTGCTCCTGCTCCTCCTCCTGCTCCTCCTGCTCCTGCTCCTGCTCCTCCTCCTCCTCCTCCTCCTCCTCCTCCTCCTCCTCCTCCTCCTCCTCCTCCTCCTCCTCCTCTTCCCTGCCAACCCCACTCCTTCTAGCACTGATGATGTTGCTTAGTTTGGCTAACGAACCATCTGCAAGTAAATAACCAAGTTCAGAGACCACCAAGACAAGAGTTAAACGCCTTAAGAATGCTTTCCAGTTACCTCTGAATTCTGGTTATTTTAGGACCATGTTTGTCAACCTCGGCAACTTTAAGCTGGGTGGACTTCAACTCCCAGAATCCCCCTGGCTGGCTGAGGAATTCTGGGAGTTGAAGTCCACAAGTCTTAAAGTTCCCAAGTTTGGACACACCTGCCCTAGGTTTTGCAATTCAGATTTGATCCCCCTCTCTTGCCCCAAAATATATATTGTATGCCATATATAGGTAGTCCTTGACTTACGTCCACGATCGAGCCCAACATTTTTGTTGTAATAAAATTTTATTGGTTTTTCAAAATTTATAGGGAAAAGGGTAAATGGACAGGTATACAAATTTTGGCAGTTGCAAAGTGTGTGAGGCCCCCCTCCCTCCATACCCATAGCGTACATTTATATATAATGCATTAGTATATAATTGATTATAATCAGCATATTAGTTCTATTATTAAATTCAATCAAATTAAACATTACAATATAAAATCCAAATATAATTCCATTTTCACTTTCGGTCAATTTATAATAATATGATTTTCATATTTATTTCTGTGATCTGAGTCTTCTTGCTATTGCCCCATCTCCCTCCACTGGCAGAGCTCTGGCCCCTCCCGTGTCCTGCGTGTCCGTTGTAGTGTCTGGTGGTTTCTCTAGGAGTGTTTTATTTTTTTCCATAAAGGCCTGCGCCTCTATGGGTGAATTAATTCTGATTCTTGTCTCCTCCCAGAATATCAGCATACCTTCAGGCATCAACCATCTAAACCACACCCCTTTCTGGTATAATTTATTCGCTAATTGCGAATAATTTTTTCTTTTTTCTCTAATCTTCTTAGGGATCTGCTTCAGAATGGTTATCTCCATATCATGATATGTCAATGCTTGCCCCCTTTGTACACCCAGAATTTCATCTCTTGTGGTTTTTCTAAGGAATTTAATGTGAACCTCCCTGGGTAAATTGTGTGTTCTAGCATAAGCTGAGTTCACTCTATAAACCAGATCTATATCCCACCCCATCTGTTGTTTTTCTTTGTGTGTATAGTCAGCCAGAATGTTTATCATGATGTCCCTTATATTTTCCCCATCTTCTTCTATAACATTTTGAAATCTAAGATAATAGGACATTCTCTCAAATTCTAATTTCATCTGTTGGATGTCAAGATCTTTGTTCCCTTTCTGCACGGCTTCCACCCCCCCCCTCACCTCCTCCACCCCCCCTTCCACAAGATTCAGTCTTTGTGAGTTCTTATATATTTGGGCTTGATTTTCTTTAATTTCATCTTTCATTTCCCTTAACTGTTTCTTGATTTCCTCCTGGCCCTGTAGAATTTGTTGAAGCATTTGTTGAAAGTCCATCTCTGTAGTCTTATGGTGCATCAGCTCTGTTATCTTTGACTGTGTGGCTGGACTGGATGTTGCGGATGTTGGAGCAGAAGTGGCAAAGCCAGGTTTTCCAGGAGGGGGTCTTTTAGATGCCATCCTTTATAACGTTAAAAGTTCAGTCCAAATATGAAGTAAGCAATTAGAAAAGAAGGGTAGCCAGGTGAATCCGGGAGCAGAATAACCAGGCAGAAGAGAATCTCTCCAATAAGTCTGGCAATAGATAGAAAATTTCCCCTAGAAGGTTAAAAAAATACCAATCCACAAGAGGTTCCTCTGGGAGACACGGAGACAAAGACCGGAAGCCTGAATTTTAAAGGTGGAGTCAGGTTTCAGAGTTCATAAAGACAACGGAAGTGTGCCATCTTGCCCTGCCAGTTTTGGGCACAGAGGCGTAACAAAGTTTTAGAAAGTTCCAAAAGTCCTCAAATCATTGTAATATGTAAAATTAAATTGAAAAGAAAATCATCTCAGCCTAAGTGAGGCTTCATTCGTTGGCTCTCCCCCCTCCTCCTTCCCCGGGGGCTGAGAGCAAAATTGTTTCTTGCCGCTTGTCCAAGGGGGGGGGGAAACCCCCCTCCCTCCAGCCGCACCTCCAAAATGCTCCGAAAGTTGTTTTAAAGTTTTAAAAGCTGAATCAAATCTTCATGCAAAGTAAGGGATGAAGAGAGAGGCAACCTCACCGCACCGCAGCTGCTTCCTTCAATTGTAGCATTCTCCAGTCGGCTTGTAGCGAGGCGCGAGGCGTGGAAACGCGATGCGCCCTCCGAGCTTGCTCCCCGGTGCCTTGGGCGCGCGAGAGAGCCCCCGCCGGCTGCCGCCGCTGCAGGAGACCTCCGCGATGCCGCCCCTCCGGCAGGACCCCTCTGCGGGGTGTCCTGTGCCCCCCAAGGAGTGGGGAAGCCCACCGGGGAGCCGGAGCGGGCAAAGAGCTGCCCGTCGCCGCCGCCGCCGGAACCGGAACTCGAGCCCAACATTTTTGTTGTTAAGGGAGACATTTTTTTTAAATGAGTCTTGCCCCATTTTACGACTTATCTTGGCATCACGGGCGTTAAGTGAATCACTGCTGCTGTTAAGCTGGCAATGCGGTTGTTAAGTGAACCTGGCTTCCCCATTGCATTTGCTTGTCAGAAGGTTACAAAGGGGATCACATGACCTCAGAACACGGCAACCGTCATAAATATGAGTCAGTTGCCAAGTGTCCGAATTTTGAGCGCATGACTATAGGGATGCTGCAATGGTCATAAGTGTGAAAAATGGTCATAAGTCCCTTTTTTCAGGTGCTTCTGTAACTTTGAAGAGTCACTAAACAAAGTGTTAGACGTTGAGAAATGCCTGTAAGTCAGGGGTGTCCAAACTTGGCAACTTTAAGACTTGTGGACTTCAACTCCCAGAATTCCCCAGCCAGCTGGCTGGGGAATTCTGGGAGTTGAAGTCCACAAGTCTTAAAGTTGCCAAGTTTGGACACCAGTGCTGTAAGTGCTTCCTTATCTACCTTCTAAACTCCCAATAATCCCCGGATTAAAATATTCTCTTAAGGACTCCCAAATTCTGAATGCTAGTTTTCTGGACCTATCGTGTATTATATAAATGTACCTCTAAAGAACCATTGCATTTTTTAAGTGAGGTCAACAAAGAAGCTCGGTTAACACAGCAGCTAATCGCCAAAGAATGGACTAAGAAAAGGGAAGATCAGATTCCATGAAACAACATTGGCAGGACAAAGGAAAGTCGCAAAACAAATGTTTTATTTCGTATCACATACCAGGAAGACTGATCCCAACACAAACGTTTTATCAGCATGGAATTTGCAGGATTTTGTGCCTCTGTTGTGGTCAGGTGAAGGGTTACTAGCACTTTACACTACCTTTGTAAGACACATTTGAAATACTGCGACCAGTTTTGGTCACCACGATACAAGAAGAGATGTTGAGACTCTAAAAAGGGTGAGAAGAGCAACAAGATGGATTAGGGGACTGAAGGGTAAAACATATGAAGAACATAGTAGACGCAGCTATTCTCCAAAGCTGAAGGCAGGACAAGAAGCAATGGGTGGAAACTAATCAAGAAGAGAAGCAACTTAGAACTAAGGAGAAATTTCCTGACAGTGAGAACAATTAATCAGTGCAACAACTTTCCACCAGAAGTTGTGAATGCTCCAACACTGGAAGTCTTTAAGAAGATGTTGGATAGCCATTTGTTTGAAGTGGTGTAGGGTTTCCTGCCTAGGTGGGGGGTTGGAATAGAAGACCTCTAAGGTCCCTTCCAATTCTGTTATTCTAACAGTTGCAGGAATTGGGTAGGCATGTCTACCTTCTGTTTTGTCATTTGAAGGGAAACAGAAGCTCACAAAGAAACACCACGGAGATCTAACCTGGGCCAACGGCGCGCATGTCAGCAGAGAGGGCTCTGCGTGCCACCTCTGGCACATGTGCCATAGGTTTGCCATCATGGTGATAGAGAATGTAGCTCCCTTTTACCACAACTACAAGGTAACTAAATCCCCATAGATGTTACAACAATGCCAAACATGTGTTGCACACAGCACAATGTGTTGACAGAATTGGGTGACTCAGAATGACTCAAATCATTCTCCTGATGCAGCAAATTGGACGGACGATCAAAGCAATAAATTTAGCTTTGATTTTTATTGATGATTTGAAATAGTACCAGCACACAAACATTTGAAATACGGCATCCAGTTTTGGTTGCCACGATGTAGAAAAGATGTGGAGACTCTGGAAAGAGTGCAGAGAAGAGCAACAAAGAAGATTAGGGGACTGGAGGCTAAAACATATGAAGAACAATTGCAGGAACTGGGTATGTCTAGTTTAATGAAAAGAAGGACCAGGGGAGACATGATAGCCGTGTTGCAATATTTGAAAAACTGCCACAAAGGTGTTTTTTTCCCTAAGAGAAAAATTTATACTCCTTGCAGACAGCTGGTCATTTGAATTCTCAAACCTACAATGGGTAGCTATGATTTGTCCTAGTCTTGGGGAAGAAGCTGATGGATAAGGAGATGCATGGCAGGACATGTGGACATCACCTTTACTCTTTCACAGTCCTTTCAACAATTCAAAGAAGGCTCCACACCCTTTTGCACCACTCAGGTGTCCCTGATGACACAGCTAAACTTCCAGGTGGCCTCAATGACCTGCTAAAAGGATGCAAATGATCAGCTGGTTGCCAGGGGTATCAATCCTTCCATTCCCTACCATCCAGTCAGAGCTGAAGAAGCTTCTTGGATGAGAAGTGAAACGTCTTCAAAGAAAACCCAGAAAGTCCAGTTGCTTCTTGAAGGAAAAACAACAACAACAACACTTTTGAGTCTAGATGGCTAACAACGAAGTAAAAGCAATAACAGATTATAGTGTTGTGACCTAGGCTTCCTAAGAGCTTGAAGCCGACTCCTCGTCCCGATAAAACCTCTTTTATTTAGGTTAAAGGGAATTCCTCTTCAGCAAAGTCCCGGTAAACAATTTTCATGAGATTTCGCAACTACAGACCTTTATCAGGCTTGAGAATTGCCAGGCTGATATCTTCCAAACGCCACTCGGTAGCAGACAATACTTGGCAAGAAGTCAGGAACAGATCTTCACCCGAATGAATTGAACTAATTGTCTCCTGCAAACTCCACTCCCCTTTCGCTCCTCTTTATTCCCTATTGGGGGGGGGGTGCATTCACCATCCACTTGTGCCTTTACTCCTGAGTTGACCCCTGTTCCTTGATTGTTACCTTCTCCTGGCAGCTCTGCACATGCGCACACTGGGAATAGGCTCCAGCTGTTCTTCTGCCCCACTAATGTTCAACTCCGAAGGCAGCTGATAACTGTTGGATGGCCCTGGCCCCCTCTCTGCCTCCGACACAGAGCCCTCATCAGAGCCTTCCCCAGACTCCAGGATTGGCCCAGGTTTCTCCCCGGACTTTTCACTGTCTTAGTCTGCCACCAGCAGAGCTGGTACGCCACAACACATAGACTGATCAGGATTTCAGAGGTCTTCTAGTCCAACTATTTATTCCATTCCATTCCATTCCATTCTTTCTATTCTATTCTTATTCCACTCCACTCCATTCCATTCCATTCTTATTCCACCCCACCCCACCCCACCCCACCCCACCCCACCCCACCCCACCCCATCCCATCCCATCCCATCCCATCCCATCCCATCCCATCCCATCCCATCCCATCCCATCCTATTCTATTCTATTCTATTCTATTCTATTCTATTCTATTCTATTCTATTCTTATTCCACTCCACTCCATTCCATTCTATTCCATTCTATTCTATTCTTATTCCACTCCACTCCATTCCATTCTATTCCATTCTATTCTATTCTTATTCCACTCCACTCCACTACTCTCCATTCAATTTCATTTGATTCCATGCCATTCGATTCAATTCGATTCCATTCCATTCGATTCCATTCCATTCGATTCCATTCCATTCCATTCTATTCTATTCTATTCTATTCTATTCTATTCTATTCTATTCTATTCTATTCTTATTCCACTCCCCTGCACTCCGTTCCGTTCCATTCCATTCTTATTCCACTCCACTCCATTCCATTCTATTCTGCTTTCTCCCCTCAAAAGGCAATTGGATTTTCTTTCTTTTTGCTTGAGGGATGTTTCACTTCTCATTCAAGAAGCTTCTTCAGTTCCGAATAAAGTTTCACGGATGAGAAGCGAGACGTCTTCAAAAAAAAAAAAAACCCCAATGAAAGTTCAGTTGCTTTTTGAAAAAAAAAAACCCATACCTTTGGGACAGCAAAGTTTAACTTCCAACTTCCTTCTGTAAACCATCTGTTATTAACTCATAGAAAGTCTGCTGCTTGTCCCTGATTTAGACACTGCAGCCGGATTGGTCTGGATTGGGAAACTGGTAGTAAGGGCAGAGGGGGGCTCCACCCACCGGCCGGACACTTCTGGGCATGTGCAGAAGTGTCACAGGTGTGTGTGTGTGAGCGCACATGCGTCCATGAGCAAGCCGGTAGTAAAAAATAATAGAAATCTACCACTGGGGTGATGGAATGACCTGACATGGGATCCTAACCATTAGAACCACAATAAAATTGCACGGACCATCTTGTTGCATCCCTGCATTTTATCCCCAAGTTTTCACCAAATCCCAAGCAAGTCAAAACCAGCAAGAGCCTTTTAACAGCCAAGGTCATCTCATAATTGGCTCTCTGTGTGCAAATTCCATCTTGAGCCCATTTGGGATTGACACGTTGATATGGCTTGCTCTTTTACAATAATTACAGCTTGCGAGTGTTTGCATTCTATCTTAACCAGCATTCTGATTGTTCTGGTGTGATGATTGATACATACACTGATAAAGATGAAGGAAATCATTGTGTAGACAACAAGCTTCAACCTCTCGTTCCACAGATAATATCCACCCTGAATCACGAGAAGCTTATTAGAAATGTTTTAAAAGCATCCTTAATGCACTATCCCTTCCCTTCTTCATCCACCTTTCCTTTCCTTCTTTCCTTTCTTCCCCTCCCCTCCTCACCATCTCCTTCCTTTCTTTTCCACTTTCCTTTCCCTTTTCCCTCCTTAAAAGAGTGCAAGACAAGAAGTAATGGATGGAAACTTAATAAAGAGAGAAACAACCTAGAGTGAAGGAGAAATTTCCTAACAGTGAGGACAATTAACCAGTGAAAGCTACTTGACTTTTTGAGGTTTTCAAAAAGAAACAGCCATCTGTCTGAAGTGGTGTAGGGTTTCCTGCTTGAGCAAGAGGCTGGACTAGAAGACCTCCAAGGTCCCTTCCAACACTTTTGTTATGTATTCTGTCCAAGAACCAAGGAAGATTGGGCACTAGCTAGCAAAATGAAATTCAATAGTGACAAAAGCAAGGTTCTGCATTTAGACAAGAAAAACAAAATGTACAGGTACAGCATAGGTGGTACATTGTTCAATAGTAATAACTGTGAAAGGGATCTTGGAGTCCTAGCGGACAACCATTTAAATATGAGCCAGCAGTATGCAGCAGCTGCCAAAAAAGCCAACACAGTTCTAGGCTGCATAAACAGAGGGATAGAATCAAGATCACGTGAAGGGTTAATACCACATTATAATGCCTTGGTAAGGCCACGCTTGGAATACTGCATTCAGTTTTGGTTGCCACGATGGAAAAAGGATGTTGAGACTCTAGAAAGAGTGCAGAGAAGAGCAACAAAGATGATTAGGGGACTGGGGACTAAAACATATGAAGTCAGGGTCAGGGGAGGCTCCTTTCGCCCTCCCCAGGCTCCTATAAAGCCCCTGGAGCCTGGGGAGGGCGAAAAAAGCATGTAAAAATGGGGGGAGGGTTGCGCGTTGTGCGCGCATGCACACTGGGGGGGGGTGCCGCGCATTGCATTAGGGGTGCGGCACGCCCGCACCCGACCCCCCTGCGCTCCCCCCACTTGTGGCATGTGAGCTTTCCTGCCTAAGCAAGGGGTTGGACTAGAAGACCTCCAAGGTTCCTTCCAACTCCTATCCTATCCTATCCTATTCTAAGATTAAATGAATGTAATCAAATTGCAGTTCTGCCTCCTTGTTTAATAGTTATAGGTATTTATATATGCTTCTTTTTTCACAACAGCACAATCTCTGCGATGTTTTTCATGCCGGGAGCCCACAAGACCTGAGAAATGCATGACAGTGACTTACTGTATGCCCAACCAAACCATGTGTATGATGACAATGCATTCTCTTGAAGAAGGTGAGGTTAAAGGGCAAAGTTGATCTAAGATGCGCAAACCTTTTTTTCTGCAGGTCGAGATCAAATGGAGAAGACTTTCCCTCCTCTTCCTCCTCACTCCTCATTCTGTGAAAAAGGGATTAAAAATGTACGTCTCTGATCCTCCTCATATAACCTCACAGCCTGGATGTGGCAAAGTGTGCTGATGTTTTGCACATTGGCAATGACATAGAGATAACAGTTCACAAATGCATGGCCCGACATAATAATAATAATAATAATAATAATAATAATAATAATAATAATAATAATAATAATAATAATAATAATAATAAATATTTATTTCTTAGCCGCACCCTCTCCCGAAGGACTCGGGGCGGCGTACAACAAAACATAGGAAATAAATATATCGACATACATATAACAAAACATATACCAAGACATATATACGACATATACAAGGAGGAGGTGAACTGATAGATAAAAACAAGTAAAAACACAATGTTTAAAAACCCCTAAATAAATTAAATGCAATTAAAATACCCCAAATAAAAAACCCGTCAGGAGCGATATAGTTGGATCAAAGTTGAGCCAGGCCAGCAACTTGAAAAAGGTGGGTCTTGAGCTTTACACGAAAGGAGCGGAGGTCAGAGGTATTCCTAATATCCGGGGGGAGGTCATTCCACAGGGCTGGGCCCGCCACAGAGAAGGCTCTACTCCTAGGCGCCGCCCCTCGACACTGTCTGGTGGACGGCACCTGGAGGAGGCCCTCTCTGTGCGAGCAGATTGGTTGCAGGGATGTATGGGGCAGAATACGATCCCGCAAGTAACTAGGTCCTAAGCCATGAAGCGCTTTAAAGATTGTTATCAAAACCTTGAAACGCACCCGATAGACCACAGGAAGCCAGTGCAGCTCGCGCAGGAATGGTGTCACATGGGAGTACCTAGTACTCCCCATAATTACCCGCGCGGCTGCGTTCTGGACCAACTATAGCCTCCGGGTGCATTTCAAGGGAAGCCCCATGTAGAGAGCGTTACAGTAGTCCAAGCGAGACGTCACCAGCGCATGAGTGACTGTGCGTAAGGCGTCCCGGTCCAGTAGGGGGCGCAATTGGCGCACCAGGCGAACCTGGTGGAACGCCCCCCTTGCCACGGCTGTCACATGGTCATCCATGGACAGCCGGGCATCCAGGAGGACGCCCAAATTGCGCGCCCGCTCCACGGGGGCAAGTTGAATGCCCCCGATGGCCAATGATGGAATTAATTGGCTGAACCGGGGAGCCGGTACCCACAGCCACTCCGTCTTGGAGGGGTTGAGTTTGAGTCGGTTGTCATCCATCCAGATCCGTACGGCTTCCACACACCGGGACATCACTTCGATGGCCTCGTTGGGGTGGTTCGGGGTGGAAAAGTACAGCTGAGTATCATCAGCGTACAGATGGCATCCCACCCCGAAACCACGGATGATCTCACCCAGCGGCTTCATATATGTGTTGAACAGGAGAGGCGAGAGGACCGACCCCTGTGGCACCCCACAAGTAAGGGGGCTTAGGGTCGACCTCTCCTCCCCTGCCAACACACGCTGCGTCCGGCCAGAAAGGTAGGAGCCGAACCACCGCAAAACGGTGCCCCGGACCCCCAACCCCTCCAGCCGGCGCAGCAGGATACCATGGTCGATGGTATCAAAAGCCGCCGAGAGGTCTAATAGGACCAGGATAGAGGAACAACCTCTATCTCTGGCCCTCCAGAGATCATCCACCAACGCGACCAAGGCCGTCTCCGTGCTGTGACCGGGGCGGAAGCCAGACTGGCGCGGGTCTAGATAATCATTTTCCTCCAGATGCCGTGGAAACTGGTAGGCCACCACACTCTCTACAACCTTCGCCAAAAAGGGAAGGTTGGAGACAGGACGATAATTGGCCAGCTCCAAAGGATCCAGGGAAGGCTTCTTGAGCAAGGGTCTCACCACCGCCTCTTTCAAGGCGGCCGGGAAAGACCCCTCGCTCAGCAGGGGTCACATAGCAGAACGAACCCATCGGGACTAAATTCAGAAGTCCACCTATATTTAAAAGACAAAAGGGATAGAATCAAGATCACGTGAAGTGTTAATACCACTTTATAAGGTCTTGGTAAGGCCACACTTGGAATACTGCATTCAGTTCTGGTCGCCAAGATGTAAAAAAGATGTGGAGACTCTAGAAAGAGTGCAGAGAAGAGCAACAAAGATGATTAGGGGATTGGAGGTTAAAAGATATGAAGAACGGTAGCAGGAGCTGGGTAGGTCTAGACTAGAGAAGAGAAAAAACCAGGAGAAACATGATAGCAGTGTTCCAATATCTCAGGGGTTGCCCCAAAGAAGAGGGAGTCAAGCTATTCCCCAAGGCACCTGAGGACAGAACAAGAAGCAATGGGTGGAAACTAATCAAGGAGAGAAGCAACTTAGAACTGAGGAGAAATTTCCTGACAGTTAGAACAATTAATCAGTGGAACAGAAGTTGCCTGCAGAAGTTGTGAATGCCCCAACACTGGAAGTCTTTAAGAAGATGTTGGATAGCCATTTGTCTGAAATGGTGTTGGGTTTCCTGCCTAGGCAGGGGGTTGGACTAGAAGGCCTCCAAGGTCCCTTCCAACTCTACTATTGTATTGTATTGTAAAAGACACTCTTTTGAAGACAGCAAAGTCCACATTTTAAACAGAGAGGCTTGCTGTTTTGAAAGAGGGGTCAAAGAGGTCATCTATGTCCAAATTGAACAGCCCCCTCTCAACAGAGGAGGAGGGAGGGATATGACATCATCTATCTCCAGTCTACAACACAGTCCTTTCAACAGTTCCAAGAAGACTCTACATTTATTTGCACTACTCGGGTAATCCTGAGGACACAGATAAACTTCCAAGCGGCCTCAACGACTCTCTCTAAAGAAGTGCCAATGACCAGCTGTCTGCAACGATTGTAAATCCTTCCATTCCCCACCATCCAGTCAGAGCTGAAGAAGTTTCTCAGATGAGAAGGAAACATCTTCCAAGAAAAGCAAGAAAGTCCAATTGCCGGTGGAAAAAGCACTTTTGGGACTTCCTATTGAAATCCAATCAGAACATACAGGTAGTCCTCCACTTACAATAGTTTTGTTTACTGACCATTCAAAGTTCCAACAGCACTGAAAAAAGTGAGTTACGACTGTTGTTCACACTTACGACCCTTGCAGCATCCCCATGATGAGACAATGCTTGACAACTGGCTCATCTTTATGACGGTTGCAGTGTTCCGGGGGTCATGCGATCCCATTTTGCGACCTTCTGAAAAGCAAAGTCAAGGGAGGAGACAGATTCGCTGAACAACTGTGTTACTAGCTTAACAACTGCAGTGATTCAATAGAATGGGGCAAAACCCACTTAACAACTGTCTTGCTTAGCCAGAGAAATTTTGGGTTCAGTTTTGGTTGTAAGTCAAGGATTACCTGCAGTGAGGTAGATGTCATTGAATGAGAAATGAAGTCCCAGGATAACGTAGCAGGATCCAGTCTGGGTCGGTCACACATTCTGGTAGAGAGAAGCTCCCTGAGGATGGCCTCCAGCAAAAGTCCCAAAACTTGGAAGACTAATCATCTGGTCCCAGTGATTGAGCCAGATTGGATCTTGGTTGAATGAGCTTCAAGCAGAGGTGGTATTCAGCCGGTTCAGATGGGTTTAACTGAACCAGTAGCAGAAAATGTGGTTGGGGCCCGTCCCCGTCCACTCGCCCACCCGCCCATGCATGCATCCATCCATCCACCCATCCACCCATCCCAGTTCTATGCTATTTAGGCATGTTTTGGAGCTCGGCGCATGGAGAAAAGGTACACATGCAAGCAAAACGCATGGATGGAATTCTGGGCACCAGAGGTGGGTTCCTACCGATTTGGACCAGTTCGACCGAGTAGATAGTAACTCGGCCAGCCGTGCCCCCGAACCGGTTCTATCTTCGCCACCGTAGGCCACACCATCTTGTTATTTGCTTCTGCGCATGTGCAGAAGCAATTTTTTAAACTACTGCGCATGCGTGCGTAGCACACATCAAGTGCGCAAAGTGCGCCCCTGAGCGAACTGGCAGTAAGAGAAGCCGGAACCCACTCCTACCTGGCGCATATGTGGAAGGGACGTGAGCACCTGTGAAGAAAGCATGCATGCGCATGGTACCAACATGTGAAACTCACCACTGGTTTCAAGGATATCAATATTTGGTTATTTTTAAATCTGGTTCAGGCCCACATATCTTTTCAAAAAATTTTCCAGGTTTGCGATCAGGAACATTGGGTGGATGATTGTTCTCCTTATTGTCACGAGAAGTTCTTCAACAGCATCTCCAAAGATACAAATTCCCTGATCTAGGTAGACCTCAACTTATGACCATAACTGAGCCCAAAATTTCTGCCGTTAAGTGAAACATGTTAATTTACTTCATTTTGTGACCTTTCTTGCCTCCGTTGTTAAGCGCATCGCTGCTCTTGATAAGTTAGCAACATGATTGGCCAGCAACTCTGGCTTCCCCATTGGCTTTGCTTGTCAGACGGTCGCAAAAGATGACCCCATGATCTTGGGAGACAGCAACGGTCATAAATATGAACCGGTTGCCCAACATCGGAATTCTGATCACTTGACCATGGGGACAACTGTGAAACACGGTCATAAGTCACTTTTTTTCCAATGCCGTTGTAACTTGGAACGGTCACTAAGCAAATTGTTGTAAGTCAAGCGCCACCTGTAGTAGCGAGTTTAGTGATGCTACTCAAACCGCCCAGCGATGGGAATTCATTCGGGTCAATGACTCCTTTGATATTTAATAGAGAGGTGGAAGAGAAGAGATGCTTGGGCAATGAAAGACAGATGTTCAACATCCTCTAAGGGAGTTTGGAGACTTTGAAACACATTATTCAATTATCCCAGGCTGTCACAATTCTCGAAAGCCAGTCCGAATTCTGAATGGACTTGTCTGTTCCTATGCAGTAGATAAAAAGGCCCTTACGAGGAGAACTGCAAAGCCTTCAAGATACCTTTCCCTTTGAAAGTCCTGTTTAGATATCCCAAAGGTGCTTTTTCAACTGGACTTTCTGGTTTTTCTTTGAAGAAGTTTCACTTCTCATCCAAGAAGCTTCTTCAGCTCTGACTGGACAGTGGAGAAGGGAAGGATTTATACTCCTTGCAGACAGCTGGTCATTGGCATCCTTTGAGAGGGTCCCTGAGGCCACTTGGAGGTTTCTCTGTGTCCTCAGGGTCACCCGGGTGGTGCAAATGGGTGTGGAGCCTTCTTGGAGCTGCTGAAAGGACTGTGTTGTAGATAGGAGATAGATGGTGTCATATCCCCATACCTCTGTTGTGATGATTGCTCCTGGGGAGGAAAGTTATGGCAAATCTAGACAGCATACTAAAAAGCAGAGTGCTTGAGAAGACACCTGAGAGTTCCTTGGATTGCAAGGTGATCGAACTGGTCAGTCCTGGAGGAGATCAACCTTGACTTCTCTTTAGAAGGACAGATCCTGAAGAGGAAACTCAAATACTTTTGCCACCTAATGAGAAGGAAGGACTCCCTGGAGAAGAGCCTCATGCTGGGAAAGATGGAGGGCAAAAGTAGAAGAAGGGGACGGCAGAGAAGGAGGTGGCTGGATGGAGTCACCAAAGCAGTCGGCCTGAGCTTAAATGGACTCCAGAGGATGGTAGAGGACAGGAAGGCCTGGAGGAAGGTTGTCCATGGGGTCGGGATGGGTCGGACACAAACTCGCAACTAACAACAACAAAAAGACACAGGGCACTCTTTTGAAGGCAACAAGGTACATATTTTGGAGACGATCCATTCCCCACCATCTAGTCAGAGCTGAAGAAGCTTCTTGGATGAGAAGTGAAACATCTTTAAAGAAAAACCAGAAAGTCCAGTTGCCTCTTGAAAAAAAAAACCACTTTGGGACAACCATGAACTGGATGACTGACAATGTCCGTAGACTTCTCTCTAGATAGTAGGAAAACACACTCCAGTTCATTAATGTCTTCAGAGTTGTTCCACGAAGTCAAGACTTCAACCACAACATTGTGATCAAAGCTCTTTTTTAATATTTCTTTTTAATTACAAACATACAAAATACACACAGACAGAACTTAGACATACACTACGTTTACACAATACAGTACAAACAGGAACTTCCTGTTCTTTCTAATAGCAATTTCAAATTGGTACAATTCTCCTTATGTTATTTCCCCTTCTGGTATATTTCATTTGCGTTTCACCATTTTTAACCCTCTTATTTTACTCATCTATCTGCTACCTCTAATAAATTTAAACTCTCTTGAGTGCATATATATGGTAATTCTCCTTAGCTACTATTTTGGGGATTTATTGACTTCTTTCATTGATCCTTGTTTCTTTCCTCCATCCACCTATACCATTTTCCCCATATTTGATCATATTCTGTCTCTTCTTTTCCCTGGATTTCTTTTGTTAATTTGTCCATTTGTGATCAAAGCGCTACTGTGCACATGTGATGCGCAAAACCTCCAGACGAAGCTCTGATTGCCACCCTTGATTTTATTAACTACATCCAATGGACTCTGTGACACCCTAAGGATAGAAAGGGAATTTATCAAATTTGCCAACACTTGGGAAGATAGACTCAACGTTCAGAAGATCTCGGCAGACTTGAGCATTGGGCCCTATCCAAGTGTTCCAGAGGTGGGATTCAGCAGGTTCTGACCAGTACTGGAGAACTGGTAGCGGATATTTTGAGTAGTTCAGAGAACCGGCAAATACCAACTCTGGCTGGCCCCGCCCCCATCTATTCTCTGCCTCCCGAGTCCCAGCTGATCAGGAGGGAATGGGGATTTTACAGTATCCTTCCCCTGCCACGTCCACTAAGCTACGCCCACCAAGCCACACCACGCCCACCAAGCCACGCCCACAGAACCAGTAGTAAAAAATTCTGAATCCCACCACTGAAGTGTTCTGACCCAGCTCCCCAAACACAACAAACCCTCTGAAGTTAATTCAAAGATTGCTTTATTAGGGGTGCCAGCAGCCCCGGCAAAAAGATTCTCTCTCACTCAGGCTAACAAGTCCATCCAGCCAAGAGATGAATAATTGTCTACCACATCTATTCATCTCTGCCCCCTGCCTTTTAACCCCAGTGCTAGGGTGGGGCCTCATTAGCAGCGTTGGCTCTTCCTTCCCAAGGACTTGCCCATAGATTTCCACTGCTCTCCTCTCCTCTGCCTCCTGCACATCCGCATGTCAGGCACTAGACCCAGCTGTTCCTCCTCTTCCTCATCAGTCACCTCCAGACCTGGGGGGCTGTTGACTCTCCATCTGAGGACTGATGGACTCCACCTCTCTCTCTGCCAGCTCCATTCCCTCTTCCCACTCAGAGCTCTCAGGTTGCCTTGATGCTGACCCTTACTCCCACACCACCTGCTCCTCTGATTAATCTGATGCCTTGCGCAGCCCCTCTGGCTCCATTTTTCCTGGCATAGGGCTAAAACAAACTAAAAACAAAAAAAGGAGAAATGTTTCTTCCCCTTTTGCATTTGAGCATGTAAGAAGGGACAGGAAAGGAGAAAGGTAAAGAGGAAAGGCAACGAAAAAGAAGGAAAGATGGGGAGAGAGCAAGGAAGGAAAAAGAAGGAAAGAGGGGAAGGAAGGAGAAAGGAGAAGGAAGAGGGAAGGAAAAAGAAGAAAATGATGGAAGGGGAGGAGGGAAGGAAGGAAGGAAGGAAGGAAGGAAGGAAGGAAGGAAGGAAGGAAGGAGATTATAATGAGAGTAAGGGAGGGTCTGAGGGAAAACTTTCCTTAGCACTTGGCCACCACAGATGCCCCTGACACGAGTGATGTTGAGCTAGCCATGCCCACCCCCGGCCTACACAACCCTGCTGAAGCCCTCAATGAAATCTAGTTTGACACTCCTGGACTAGAAGATTAACAAGGTCCCTTCTAGACCCATCACTAAAGATTCTCTGATGACTTTGTTGCCACAACTGAACCATAAATAAGTGGGCCCATTTTCTAACCCAACAGAACAACAAAGGATCTCTGCACATTTGAGTTATTTTTAAGGCTGGCTCATGCCCTAAGGTGAAAGTGCCCTTCACATTACACCTGTTGCATTGCTCTGTAATTATCTAGTGCTCTATTCAGCTGACTGTGGGATTCCCAACTGCAGTGCAAGAGAGGTGAAAGAGAGGAACAGCTCGAAAGAAAATTGGCATCACGCATTGTTCTTAGACAAAGCAACCTTACTTACTTGAACTTTCTGTCCTACAGTGAAATACTAAAGTTGGAAGAGTAGATTGTACTACCTGAGACTTTTCAGGAAACAACAACCGAATGAAAAACTGCTGGTGACCTTCTACCTCTGCACCAAAAACCGTATTTTAACTTACTGCCCCTGTGTGTGGTTTGCCAATTGCAGAATGGCAGATAGGACAGCGCTCCAGAGGGTCAACGTCATTGCCCAGAGGATCATGGGTTGCCCTCTCCCCTCTCTGGAAGAGCTTTATAGCTCCTGCTGCCTTAAGAAAGTTGAAAAGATCCTTAAAGATCCATCTCATCCTGGGCACCCTTGGTTTTTTTTGAACTATTACCATCTGGCAGACGGTACAGGGCAATAGAAAACAAGGGCAAACAGGCTGAAAAGCAGCTTCTATCCCACAGCAGTAACTATGCTGAATTCTACTGTATAGTGGAATATTAATGCCATATCAGGGGTTTTCAATTCCATTGTCTAGAATGTGAAGGAGGTATGTTTGTGTTTTTTATTTTTATAGTTATAATGTACACTGAAGATGGCGTTTAATTTCGTTGTACGAGGTGCAATGCAAAATAAAGTAAACTAAACCAGAACAGGTTTGCAACACAGCATCTATGGGTGTGAGGAACTGTGTGTAACCCTAAGCGATACCTGATGGATCTGCATAATTTAAAGCCTCCACTCATGAGATGTCCTCAGTCTGAATATCCATCAGAGAAAATGTGCTACACTTCTCATCCTTCCGAGGTGGCCTAGATATTTTAGGAGAGATTGGAGGACATGGGGGTCAATTCTAGCAATGATGCATGGGTCTTTGATTGTGCATATGTGCCATAAAGCAATGCCCAAAAGTGTCTGAATTTTTTTCTGGTTGTTTGGCAGTCTACCCTTTCGTGGGCGAACTCACCGTCACACGGTCTTGTTCCGTGGCCTGCAACCTTTCTGAGATAGATGAAATTGGTTCCACCCGTCTGATTACCTGTTGCCGCACTGACCTCTGCAACCACGATGGGGCCTCCTGGCTAGAGATCAACTACCCCATGTTGGGAGGAATTCTGGCTTCTTTCTTCCTCTTCCTCAGCTGAGACTGAATTTCCCCAGGATTTGTGCAGAGAGTCCGCCTTACTTTCTTAGAACGAAGGGTTCAAGGATGGGATGTCCTCTATTCATATTCCTGGATTCCTGTTTGTCTTAAAAATAAAAGAAAATGGGCACAGAAACTTTGGTCTGGAACTTTCTGCCAAAATTGATGGAAGAGGATATTTGGGTAACATCATCAGTGTTAGAAGAGGGAGAGGTTTGTGGAGCAGAGGAGAAGTGGTGGAGGAAGAGGAAGAGGAAGAGGAGGAGGGAGGAGAAGGATTGTGGGGTCCTTGATGTTCTCTGAGCTTGGTTGTTTTCTTGGAAATGTTTCATCACCCAAGTACCAGTGGTGGGTTCTGACTGGTCCGGTCCGATCCGGGCATACTGGTAGTAGATGGCAGATGTGGCCACCATACTGGTTTGGCCCATCAGCCCACCCACGTTCCATACTGGTTTTTGAATCAACCGGCCAATTGCACACGCACACACAATGTGTGGTGCCTGCTGAACCTCTGAGAAGCAACTGGGTGTTGGAGGGGAGATGGAGTGCGCACGCCAGGATTTCCGGTCCTGTGCACACCGTACCAGTAGCGATGGGGGGGGGGGGAAGAACCCACCACTGCCAAGTAGATAACATCATCAGTGTTAGAAGAGAGTGAGGTTTGTGGAGTGGAGGAGAAAGGGTGGAGGAAGATGAGGTGGAAGAGGATTGTAGTGTCCTTGGTGTTCTGTGAGCTTGGTTGTCTTCTTGGGAATGTTTCATGACCCAACTAGGTAACATTATCAGTGCTAGAAAGGTTTGTGTAGAGGAGGAAGAGGAGGGGGGGAGGAATGATGAAGTGATGAAGCACTCACAAATTCTGGTGGCCACTGGCTAATTGTCCTCACTGTTAGGAAGCTTCTCCTTACTTCCAGGTTGCTTCTTTCCTTGGTTAGTTTCCATCCATTGTTTCTTGTCCTGCCTTCAGGAGCTCTTGAAAATAAGGTGTCCCCCTCCTCTTTGTGGCAGCCCCTCAAATACTGGAATGTTGCTTTCATATCACCCCTAGTCCTTCTTTTCTCCAGACAATTCAATGGGGAAACCAGATTCACTTAACAATTGTCTCACTAACTTAACTAGGGTGATTCACTTAACAACTGTGGCCAGAAAGGTAATAAAATGGGGGGAAATTCACTTAGCAACAGCCTCACTCAGCAACAGAAATTTTGGGTTGATCTGTGGTCCTATCGAGGGCTACCTGAATTCTGAGTTGGCTGTCCTATACTATATGCTTTTAGCAAAGATAACTTATGTGGTTTCTTGTGTCTATACATTTAGGTATTTTAAGAGCTTACCAACTGCCTTTATCAGATTATTCTTTTTTTATAGAGTGTTGAAAGCAATCGTTTCATTACAAATACATGCAGATTATGCAAGGTAGCTCTTAAAGCCTCCCTAATTAATGTAATTAATGTTCCTTCTTGTTTATGGACATTCGGCATATTGCTAAGAAGTTGCCTTGAATGTGATTGTGTAAGGCTTCTTCTGGCTGAATTGCCCACAATGCTTCAAACCTGCTGAATGGATCTTGCCTTCAAAAGGAACAGCTGAAGAACAATTTCTTAACAGCAACTAACTTTGATTGACAGCGTGCTGTCAAGTTGGTGTTGTCCCTTAACCACCACATAAATGGGCTCTCTCCAAGATGATCGGCCCCCAAGTTAAATATGAGCCAGCCATGTGCAAAGGCTGCTCCCAAAAAAGCCAACACAGTCCTAGGTTGCATCAAGAGAGGGATAGAATCAAGATCGCGTGAAGTGTTAGTACCACTTGGTAAGGCCACACTTGGAATAATGAAAACTGACAAAGGAGAGGTTCAACCTGGAAATAAGGAGGAATTTCCTGACAGTGAGAACAATCAACGGATGGAACAAAAGTTGCCTTCAGAAGTTGTGGGAGCTTCATCATTGGAAGCTATCAAGAAAAGCCTGGACTTCCACCTGTCAGAAATGGTGTAGGGTCTCCTACTAGGGTGGATGGGGGGTGGAGTAGATGACCTGCAAGGTCCCTTCTAACTCTGTTATTCTGTTTTGTTCTGTTCTGTTCTGAATACTGCATCCAGTTTTGGTTGCCAAGATATAAAAATTAGATGGAGATTCTGGAAAGAGTGCAGAGAAGAGCAACAGAGATGATCAGGGGGCTGGAGGCTAAAACATAAGAAGAACAGTTAGTTACATGAACTGGGCATAGCTAGTCTAGTAAAGAGAAGGACCAGGGGAGACATGATAGCAGTGTTCCAATATCTAAGGGGCAGTCACAAAAAAGAATGATTCAACTTATTCTCCAAAGCACATGAAGGCAGAACAAGAAGCAATGGGTGGAAACTAATCCAGGAGAGAAGCAAACTAGAACTAAGGAGAAATTTCCTGGCAACAAGAACAATTAATTAGTGTAACGGCTTGCCTCCAGAAGTTGTAAGTGTTCCAACACTGGAGGTTTTTAAGAAGAGACTGGACAACTGTTTGTCTGAAATGATATAAGGTTTCCTGCTTGAGCAGGGGATTGGACTAGAAGACCTCCAACGTCCCTTACAACTCTGTTGCACTGTTATTCGGCCCCTTCAGATCTTCCAACCAAATGTTCTCAACCTCATGGCAATCAAGTCCATCCCCTTGATGGCTAAACACCTCCTTCTTCTTCTCTCTTTCCACTTCCTTCCAGCATGGCTTTCTTCAAAAGTTGGGTCTTTGCATAATCCAGGAGTGTCCAAACTTGGCAACTTTAAGACTTGTGGACTTCAACTCCCAGAATTCCCCAGCCAGCAGAGCTCTGCTGGCTGGGGAATTCTGGGAGTTGAAGTCCACAAGTCTTAAAGTTGCCAAGTTTGGACACCCCTGGCATAATCGGTCCAAAGCACAATTGCCTGAGTATAAGTAGTACCCTTGACTTTCTACCATTTGTTTAACAATAAATTAAAGTTGCAATACTGCCGATGAAAGTGATTTAGGACTGTGCTCCCATGACCATCACAGCATCCCTATGTTCACACAATCAAAATTCAGGTGTTTGACAACCCTTATATATTTAAGATGGTTTCAGCATCCCAGAGTCACATGACCAACCTCTGCGACCTTCTCAGCCACCTATCAAGCTTATTGAAAGCAATTCAATGGGGGGGGGGGGGGGGGAGAACAGATTTATTTAATGATTGAACAACTGTTCTGACTGAGGCTTCCGGAGAGTCTGAAGCAAACTCCGTGTCCCAACAAAAGAAACCCTTTTATTAATTTGCTGTGAATTCTGCTCATCCCTTTCAAGGGAGGATTTACAGTCACAGACCTTATCTGGCTTGGAGAGCTGACAGCTGATATGTGCGAAACTTGGCAAGGAGTCTCAGAGAGTCACTAACCAATTAAGCGAACTAATTGTCTCCTGCAAACTCCACTCCCCTTCCGCTCCTCTTTTATTTCCTCTGGGAGGGGCCATTCATCGTCCACCTGTGGCCTTACTCCCAAGTCGACCCCTGTTCTTTAGCTGTTCCCTTCGTCTGGCAACTCTGCGCATGCGCACACTGGAAACAGGCTCCAGCTGTTTGTCTGCCTCACTGACATCTGACTCTGAAGGCAGCTGATAACTGGCATAGGGCTCCATGGGTTTTTCTTCTGAGGAGAGGCCACCTGTCAGGCCTGCAGTTATATCCCTTTTAGGATTTTTGGCCTGCCACACTCTCTATTATTTCATTCTGCTGTTTCATTAGTGTACTAATTGGGAGGGGGAATAGAAAGGTGTAGAATTGTGGAATGTGTTGTTGTCATTCTTTTCTAGAACCTCAAGGTCATCTTTTGTCTCTGCATCTCTGCATCTGACCGGAACTAGATGGGTGGAAATGCCAGTGTGGGCGAAGAGGATTGGACCATGTGATGGATTTATGGGTGTGGGGATAAGATCATGAACTTTCAACTGGGTGGAATCCCAGGAAGCTTTTACATTTGGGATTCCACCGATGTGCCAACATGTCTGTCTTATTAAATTGGAACTTTAAGGATAGCTCTGCCTTGGACTCTGATTTAATTCTGGATGATATTTGGAATGCTGATAGTGAGTGCTTATCAGCCTTATCCTGAAAGATAAGCAGACTTGGCAGACTTCTGTTGGACACTTTACAAACTATTTGGGACTCATTACGGTCTGTGAATGAATATAATTCGCAGCCATATAGATGAAAAGAGGGTTTTGGGGACTAATTGTGTGCTTTTTACTGTCTCAGGAAGCCAAGGTCAGAACAGTTCACTCAGACGTTTGTAGAAGCGCAGCTGTGATTACCACAATCACGGGCTGCTCTTTCGTTGTTTCCTTCGCCATCTTCAATTCAGGCATCTTTTAGAAGTGCCAACTCTGTCTTTGGAAAGGAACTACATTCTACCAGGAAATCAGAGGGCTTCATATCTGCAGAATGATGATCTCTGAAACTGCAAGAAAATTGGAAAACCTGGCCTTGTTTTGCAGAACTGGTTGTTCGACATCGTTGTGATAGACAAAGTCGCTGCCTCGTGTGTTCCTCAGTCAAGCACTTTACACATTGGACACAGAACCACTTTGTTTTCAGCCACAATACACCACAGATCATTGGGCCAAACAAAGGTGGTATTTGCCGGTTCGCCAAACTACTCAAAATTTCCACTACCGGTTCGCCCGAACCAGTCCAAACCATCTGAATACCACCTCTGGATGCTACCTAGTTGGGAAATAAAATCTGCAAGAAAACAAACAAGCTCAGAGAGCATCAAATACTCCACAGTCGTTGTCGTCCTCCTCCTCCTCCTCCTCCTCCTCCTCCTCCTCCTCCTCCTCCTCCTCCTCCTCCTCCTCCTCTCCTAACTCCATCCTCTTTGAGCACTGGTGATGTTACCTAGTTGGGTAATGAAACATCTGCAAGAAAACAAGCAAGCTCAGAGACCACCGAGGACCCCTCTGGTCAACCCCGAGCTACAAATATTCTTCCTCATTAGCATTGTAAACTATGCTTGGCAGGTCCTTTTGGGGAGATAGGCAGAACCACCGGTTTAGCCATCTCTGAAAAGCTGATTCCGATGAATTAAACTTTGGAAGTGTTCTCAACTTAAGCCTGATCGGCTTTAAGAGCTTCTCTGGAGGATTTTTAGCTCAATGATTCAGAACACCTGACCTAGAGGCACTATCCTTCAATCTCGGTGGAATTAGAGAGGCACACTCTGGAGTTTAACCAGCTCATCAGATGCTTTAGGTTATTGTTTCTCAAATTTGGTGACTTGAAGAGGTGTGGACTTCAACTCCTTCACAGAATTCTGGGAATAACTGATTAACAGAGTTGGAAGGGACCTTGGAGGTTTTCTAGTCCAACCCCCTGCTCAGGCAGGAAACCCTACACCACTTCAGACAAATGGTTGTCCAATCTCTTTTTCAAAACTTCCAGTGTTGGAGCATTTACAACTTCTGGAGGGAAGTTATTCCACTGGTTCATTGATCTAGGATTAGTTCTAAGTTGCTTCTCTCCTTGATTGGTTTCCATCCATTGCTTCTTGTCCTGCCCTCAGGTGCCTTGGAGAATAGCTTGACTCCCTCTTCTTTGTGGCAACCCCTGAGATATTGGAACACTGCTATCATGTCTCCCCTAGTCCTTCTTTCTCTTAAGCTAAACATACCCAGTTCCTGCAACCGTTCTTCATAGGTTTTAGCCTCCAGTCCCCTAATCATCTTGGTTGCTCTTCTCTGCACTCTTTCTAGAGTCTCCACATCTTTTTTACACCATGGCAACCAAAACTGGCTGCAGGATTCCAAGTTATCTTACCAAGTCTTTGTAAAGCAGTATTAATACTTCATGTGATCTTGATTCTATCCCTCTATTAGTGCAGCCTAGAACTGTGTTGGCTTTTTTGGCTGCTGCCACACACTGCTGACCTCATATTTAAGTGATTGCTTTATTTTATTTATTTTGTCAAACATGTACAAGATAACAGGTAGAGATATAAACATGGACATGAACAAAGGAAATGAGTACAAATGAATGGGGACAGAAGGACAGGGACGGTAGACACACTGGTGCGCTTATCCAGGCCCCCTTTACGGACCTCTTAGGAATGGGGTGAGGGGAAAAAATAGGAAAGCAATAAAGAAGAGAAAAAAAAGACTAAGAAATTAAAACACAAGTACTAAACCAGAGAATGAATAAAAGGTAGAAGTACAAAATAGACTGTTGACAAAAATAACAGGAATTAAAAGAATATAAGATGATTATAGGTGATATATGAAAATATGTATATATATGCATATGCATATGTATATGTATACAGATATAGATATAGATATAGATATGGGTATATAAGATTTATATGTACAGATAAAAGGAACACAACATACATGTAAAAGAAGTATAACGTGTTGCAAAGATGTTATGTTTGTACTAACAAAACAAAAGAAAAGAAAATTAAATTTTAAAAAAAGGAATGGGGTGAGGTCCACGGTAGACAGTTGAAGGTTGAAGCTGTGAGGGTTAGAGAGGATGTAACCACGGAATCAGTAGATTATTCACTAGTACCTTTAAGATCCCTCTCCCAGTTACAACTATTCAGTCAGGAGCCACCTATTCTCTACTTGTGCATTTGGTTTTTTCTTGCCTAAATGTGGAACCTTACATTTTTCACCATTGAATCTCATTTTGTTAAATATAGAGCCCAATTTTCAAATCTGTCCAGATCCTCCTGTATCTTGCGGTCTAGCGTCAAATGATGCTTCCGCAAGCCTCCGCATACCGCCTGCAACCCACCACTGCTCCGGAGCCTCCGGAGTCTGACCTCAGCGAGGGAGAAGAACGGTGTGAACTTTTGCAGGAAGCAATTTTGTTCATTCTGGTCAGTTCAAACTCTGAGAAGCTCCATTTGACTTTGTGCTCCGTTTGGCCTTGCAAAACTAATGGGCAATTAGGTCTCTGACAGCGTTTCAAGGGAGATAAAGGTGAGCACTTATCAGCATTACCTTGAAAGACTGTGGCAGACCTCTGTCGGACTCTTTACAAACTATTTGTGACTCATTACGGGCTGTGAATGAACATAATTCACGGCTATTTAAATAAAAAGAGGGTTTTTTTGGAACAAGCGTGTGATTTTTATGGTCCCAGGAAGCCTAGGTCAGAACAGACAATCAGATTCCAGATGAAAGAGAAAAAACACCACAGTGAAATTTTAGATGGCTTTTTAGATGTTATTTGGGGTGTGTTGATGGCTGGCTTTTAAGTTGTTGGCTGTCATTCGCTTGTGTTGCTCAGCCTTCGCCTTCTTGATAGGCTGATGGTAAATCAGCAGTCCTGTTGACCATTGAGGGGTCATTTCCCCAAGTTTCTCTCACTTAATGTGGGTCCTGGTTCATTGCAGTATAAGGCTACCAATGATTCATCTGACCACTCGAGGACTCATTGGTAGCCTCACACTACAATGAACAAGACATTCAATTTTGCTAAGATTGTTGCACGAGCCGTCACAAAAACAGACAGGGAAGTGATTGAATGGGCCCATCGTCGGTCAACAGGAGGGCTGATTCAGCACCAGCCTATCAAGTACTTAGAAGGTAAAGGCTGGGTAACACAAGCAAATGACAGCGAACGACTTAAAAGCTGGCCATCAACACACCCCAATCAACATCTAAAAAGCCACTTACAACGGGCACTATAAATATACAAAGAGAACAGCACACACTCTGCTAGCAAGAAGTTCCCCGAAGATGAAATGGAAGCAGTATGCTCCGTCCCATAATTGGGTAGACCAGGTTGCCCTAATAGACTGGAGAGAAAAAAAACATTTTCCCTGAAGATGGGCTTCAGCAGGAATCAGGAAGCTCAGGAGACAAAACCTCTGGCCCCAATTTGCTGACCCAGATTGGATCCTGCACCATTAATCCCACTCTCCCAACGAGGCCTAAAACTCAACTGCTCTAACAAAGACAGTTCAAGGTGATTGCTTGAAAAAGCACGCCAACCGACTGCCTCTGCAGGAAATATTGCCAACAGCTCCGATTGCGGAACTGTGTTGCACAAACTCCGATTCAAGTTTCCATTGAATTCAAATTCAAACCACAATTTTGCACAACTTGCCCTCCTATGAAACTGGAGTTTGGAAACACAGTAAAGATGAAGACTTTATCCTAGAAATAATGTGGACGCCGACTGACCAAATAAGATGGCTCTGCCCTCTCCTAATGCAATTCGATCTCCTACTGGTATCAGAACTAAAGTTTTATCAGGCTTCCATTCATTAGGGCTGATCCTGCTGTCATTTCAGTCCACAGAACATGGCAGCATCTGGTAGAAACCATGATGACAACGTCCGTCTTGATGTCCCTTCTCAAGTGATGTGAATTATATGGTTGGTGTCAGCCTTTGCATAATGAAATTGTGATGCACATAGGGCCACTTGATTCTCCTACACCCCTAACCCCCAGGATACTCATGACAGCAAAAAATATAGTTATAAACAATGTCTCTTTGGCTTTATCCAGAAGAACAGGTGGCCCAGACATTTCCAAAGATGACTCATCGGCAGATCTGAAGGACCTTCTACTTGCTTTTGCTATTGTTCTCAGCCTCATACTTTATTCTTTCTCTGTTGATTTGGTTACTTTTCAGCCAGCACTGGACATCTTCGGGGAGTTCAGGAGATTCCACCTGCAATTAAATTATGCAATTAAATCATACAAATTAAATGGCAAAGGAGGCCGGAGAACATAAACAGGTGGCATGCAGAATTTGAGTCCAACTGTCTCTCACTATTTAGGGAAACATCCATGAAAAAATGAACAAAATGAAATTCAATGGTGAAAAGAGTAAGATTCTACATCTAGGCAAGAAAAACGAAATGCACAGGTACAGTATAGGTGGTACATTGCTCAATAGTAGTAACTGTGAGAGGGATCTTGGAGTCCTAGTGGACAACCATTTAAATATGAGCCAGCAGTGTGCAGCAGCTGCCAAAAAAGCCAACACAGTTCTAGGCTGCATAAATAGAGGGATAGAATCAAGATCACGTGAAGGGTTAATACCACTTTATAATGCCTTGGTAAGGCCACACTTGGAATACTGCATTCAATTTTGGTCGCCATGATGTAAAAAGGATGTGGAGACTCTAGAAAGAGTGCAGAGAAGAGCAACAAAGATGATTAGGGGACTGGAGACTAAAACATATGAGGAACGGTTGCAAGAAATGTGTCTGTGTTAAACTATGTCTAGTTTAATGAAAAGAAGGACCAGGGGTGACATGATAGCAGTCTTCCAATATCTCAGGGGTTGCCACAAAGAAGAGGGAGTCAAACTATTCTCCAAAGCAGCCAAGGGTAGAACAAGAAGCAATGGGTGGAAACTAATCAAGGAGAGAAGCAACTTAGAACTGAGGAGAAATTTCCTGACAGTGAGAACAATTAATCAGTGGAACAGCTTGCCTCCAGAAGTTGTGAATGCCCCAACACTGGAAGCCTTTAAGAAGATGTTGGATAGCTATTTGTCTGAAGCGGTATAGGGTTTCCTGCCTAGGCAGGGGGTTAGACTAGAAGACCTCCAAGGTACCTTCCAACTCTGTTATTCTATTCTATTCTATTCTATTCTATTCTATTCTATTCTATTCAAATTCCATTCCATTCCATTCCATAGAATTAACTGCTACTTTATGTTCGTTCTGGTGATAGCTTTTCTTTCTGTTCATTGTACTGATGGGTCATTTTCCATAGAGCCATTTGCCATAAAAATGCCAGATTATGGCATGAACTCAGAAGGAAGGGAGAAGATGCATATTTGCAGGGGCTGCATAACAAAGATAACGGAATGGACAGGTGTGGGACCCCTTTCAATGTAGAAAAGAAGAGGTGACTGTCAGGCATATCACACAAGACATACGTCAAGACTCAACTGCTTTGCTTCTTACAAACCTTAACGCTTTTCAACTTGTCAATGAACTCTGGGGAGGGAGGGAAGAGGGAAACAGAATGCTGAGAGTGTGTGTGTGAATTGTGAGAGCCTGGCAACCATCAAGGTCATCACTGCAGGTGCTGGAGAAAGAGGACATTTCCCATAACAAAAGGATGTCTCATAAATGGACAATGTGGTCACCCAGGGGTGGGGAGAAAGGGAAGTTATTGTTTAATTAAGCAAACATTTGCACGGGAAAACCAGAGCTGGTTTTGATTCCTCCATACCAAAATGATGTATCCAATAATGTTTTACTTTTGGGAAATCAAAGCTCCTGAGAGCGTTTCCACATTTTGGGTTCGCTAGTCACACAGTTGACACATATTGCTAAGATAAGGAATGGGGCTAAGACAGAGCCAATAGAAGACAAAAATCTCCTGGGATGACTACTAGTTAACTTTTAGGAATAGGGTTGAATCAAGGAGAGAAGCAACCTAGAACTAAGGAGAAATTTCCTGACAGTGAGAACAATTAATCAGTGGAACAGAAGTTGCCTCCAGAAGTTGTGAATTCTCCATCACTGGAAGTTTTTAAGTAGAACTTGGACAAACATTTGTGTGAAGTGGTATGAGTTTCCTGCCTAAGTAGGGGGTTGGACTAGAAGATCTCCAAGGTCTCTTTCACCTCTTCTCTTCTCTTCTCTTCTCTTCTCTTCTCTTCTCTTCTCTTCTCTTCTCTTCTTTTACCCTAACCCTAACCCTAACCCTAACCCTTCCATGCTACTCTACTCTACTCTACTCTACTCTACTCTACTCTACTCTACTCTACTCTACTCTACTCTACCCTACCCTACCCTACCCTACCCTACCCTACTCTACCCTATCTACCCTACCCTATTCTATTCTACTCCATGGATATTGTTTGGAAGGACAGAAGCCAAGTAGAGGCATTTATAAACAGTTTTTATCACTCCCTTTCACTATAGAGAGATTACGTATTGGATTGGTAATCAACCACCAAGTTCCTAATATAGTTAGTCCTCAACCCTTTGACTGCAACCCAGTTCAAAGTTATGATGGACCCAAAAAAGTGGACTTAGATGACCCATATACAAATTTCTATGTGGTAACCCCTTCCTGTGGTCACGTGACCTCACTTTGAGAGCTCAGCAATACAACCACGTTTATGGCCATTTGCACCACATGTTGATGTGACCACATAGTATGGGCCCACTTAACAACTGTGGCATTGGCTTAATGACCATTGGAAAAAAGGTTCACCGACCTTTTTTACAACTTACGAGCGTAATGGGCAGGCTCTGTTATGGTTGCAACCTGATGCCTCCTTTTACAACATTCTAAGATTTAAATACAGAATATGGTTTAAAACTACCAAAGGGGGGGAGGAGGAGGAGGAGGAGGAGAAGGAAGAAGAAGAGGAAGAAGAAGAAGAAGAAGAAGAAGAAGAAGAAGAAGAAGAAGAAGAAGAAGAAGAAGAAGAGGAGGAGGAGGAGGAGGAGGAGGAGGAGGAGGAGGAGGAGGAGGAGGAGGAGGAAGAAGAAGAAGAAGAAGAAGAAGAAGAAGAAGAAGAAGAAGAAGAAGAAGAAGAAGAGATCTATCATTTGTCCATTTGCTTCACTGTCTCTATTGATCTATCATCTATCCATACATCTGTCTGTCTATCCACCTGTCTGTCTATTTATCTATCAACTATCAATCATCTATGTATCTATCTATCCATCTGCATTGTCTGTCATCTCTGTCTGTCTGTCTATATTTATCCATTTACAGTGCTTTACAGCTCCCTCTAAGAGGTTTGCAGTGTCAGCCTATTGCCCCCAACAATCTGGGTCCTCATTTTACCCACCTCGGAAGGATGGAAGGCTGAGCTGGTGGGATTCGAACTGCCGAACTGCAGCTAGCAGTCAGCTGCACTCAGCAGTCAGTAGCCTGCAGTACTTCACTTTAACCACTGCACTACCACGGTTCTTATAAGCAGAATAACAGAGTGGAAAGGGTCCTTGGAGGTCTCCTAGCCCAAACCCCCTGCTTGAGCAGAAGACCCTATACCCTTTCAGACAAATGGTGGTCTAATCTCTTCTTAAACACCTCCAGTGTTGGAGCACTCACAACTTCTGGAGGCAGGCCGTTCCACTGATCAATTATTCTAATGATCAGGAAACTCCTCCTTTAAGTTCTAAGTTGGCTCCCTTCTTGAAGCTCTTGGAAGCAGCTCCAAAACTTGGTCTCGTGGCTGAGCAGAATCTGTACCGCTTTTTATTTCTGCCCTGGAACATATCCACCATTTAGGAAGTGGGAGGAACTCTTGGCTCTTGACCCTGGCTGAATTTTGTGCAAGGGGATGGCCTGCATGACGTGTCCACTTACACCCTTTTTCGATAAGTTTGGAAGCCTTACCTTCTTCCCATACAGAATCTGGACGACTTCGCTTGGAGACATGCCGGTCAGATGATGCTGAACCAACCCAATGGCACAGACAAACCTATTTCGGCAACTGATGAATTGTTGCTCCAGGTAAAACGACTGGTCGTCCCAGCCTAACATGCGTGTCCGGATGGCAAAGCGTTCCCACAGTTTCAAAGACCGTCGGAAGCGCCAAGAGGAAGCGGTCATCATGGTGCAATGCTTATGGTTCCAGATGGTTTGCATGAGGCCACAGCGGAACATGTACAAATAACGGCCGAGATCAGCTTCCCGAGCGTAGCGCGCATTATTCATGTGCCCCAGAGAATCCAGATCGGCAGGCAAGACCCAGCTGTACCTTATGCCTTCATCCAACACTTTTGCTTGGGGGCCTGCAAATCTCCAAAAAACGAACAAGTAGGCGTTGAAGAGTAGATACCAAACATCTAGGAAGGCGAAGGCGATGGTGGCAACAAGAAATAAAAGTGTGAATAATGTCGGCACCGACACTAACATATTGAAATATCAGTGATCTGCCTGGAGTATAGGGAGATGTAATTCAGATCTTGAGTTGGAGCTGCAAGCTGAAGGTTCACGAAGGAGAGGAGTCCCACAGAGAGTTGCTTCTCTCTGCTTCTGCTTCTTCTCCGGCTTGGTCTTGCCCTTCTTCTGCCTGAAGTGACCTCTGCATGCTTCTTCTGAGAGCTTTTTGACTCTTCAGTGGACCTCCTGTAGAACTCCGCCCACTGCTTCAACGCTTCTTTGATGAAGCAAGAAGTTGCCCTGATTGGCTTAAGCCAATGAAGGATTGTAACATCTAATTGCAACTGATAATTAATGGGTGGAAGGGAAGGCTACAAAGAACAGTTTCTTCGGTTCTGCTTATCTCAGAGAACACAGAATCACAGGGCTGGAAGAGGTCTTCTCATCCTACCTCTCATCAGGTAAGGAGACCTTGTAACATCCCGGTCAAATGGTTATCCAGTCTAGTTTTGAAAACTTTCAATGATGGACATCCCAAAGGTGCTTTTTCAGGAAGCATCTGGACTTTCTTGTTTTTTTCTTTTCTTTTGAAGACATCTCGCTTCTCATTCAAGAAATCAGGTTTAATAGCAGTAACTGTGAGAGGGATCTTGGAGTCTTAGGGGACAATCAATTAAATATGAGTGGACTACCAGTTAAACATGAGTCAGCCCAAAAAGCCAACACAATCCTAAATTGCATTAACAGAGGGATACAATCAAGTGAGGTACTCATACTGCCATATAAAGCCTTAGTAAAGCCACACCTAGAGTACTGCATTCAGTTTTGGTCACCACACTACAAAAAAGATGTTGAGACTCTAGAAAAAGTGCAGAGAAGAGCAACCAGGATGATTAGGGGACCGGAGGCTAAAACATAGGAGCTGGGCCTGGCTAGTCTAGTGAAGAGGAGGAGACACGAGAGCAGTCTTCCAATATTTGAGGGGCTGCCACAGAGAGGAAGGGATCAAGCTATTATCCAAAGCACCTGAAGGACAGATAAGAACCAATGGATGGAAACTAACCAAGGAGAGATTCAACCTGGAAATAAGAAGAAATTTTCTGACAATGAGAGCAATCAACCAGTGGAACAGAAGTTACCTTCAGAAATTGTGGGAGCTTCATCCCTGGAGGTTTTCAAGAAGAGACTGGAATGTCATTTGTTAGAAATTGTGTAGGGTCTCCTGCTTGGGCAGGGGTTGGACTAGATGACCTACAAGGTCCCTTCCAACTGAAAAATGATCCTGTCAGAGGCTGAAGAAGCTTCTTAGATGAGAAGCAAAATGTCTTCAAAATAGAATAGAATAGAATGGAATAGGAAATAGAATAGAATGTAATTCTTTATTGGCCCATTGTGATTGGACACACAAGGAATTTATCTTTGGTGCATATACTCTCAGTGTACATGAAGAGAATAAAATATATTAATCAAGAATAAAAAGATATAACAGTGATAGTCGAGGTTACTAATAAGCTGTCAAATCGTACTAGTAAACAAATAAAACAATATACATTGAAAGGTACAAGCAACATGGTTATAGTCATAAGTGGGAAGAGATAGGTACTAGGAAGGAAGAGAAGAAGGATAGTAATACAGTCTTAAGTAGATAATTTAATAGTGTTGTAGATATTAGTTATTTAGTACAGTGATGGCATTCGGGAAGAAAACTGTCTTTGTGACTAGTTGTCTTGATGTGCAGTGCTCTATAGCGACATTTTGAAGGTAGGAGTAGAAACAATTTATGTCCAGGATGCGAAGGGTCTGTAGATATTTTCACATCTCTCTTTTTGACTCGTGCAGTGTGCAGGTCCTCAACGGAAGGCCAGTTGATAGCAATAGTTTTTTCCGTGGTTCTAATTATCCTCTGAAGTCTGCGTCTGTCTTGTTGGTTTGCAGAGTCACTTACGGTGGGGCAGATGACAGACTCAATGAATTCTCTGTTGAACTGAATCAGCAGTTCTTTGGGCAGTTTGAGCTTCCTGAGCTGGCGCAGAAAGAACATTTAGTCTTGAAGGTTTCTTTACCTGCAGTTCTGAACATCCCTCTCCAGAGAAGATTCAAAAATTAGACAAAAAAACATCACCAGAACAGCAGCCTAAACAACGATGATGGGTTTTCTGCTAAAGGGAGAAAGGAAACCAACATTCAGACAAAACTCCGAGTCTTGCTTTCAGAATCCTGGTTTGTGGAAGAAATAACACCATTCGTCTGATACTATGTTTTGGACATTGAGGTCGGCAGTTCGGCGGTTCGAATCCCTTGCGCCGCATAATGGGGTGAGCTCCCGTTACTTGTCCCAGATTCTGCCAAGCTAGCAGCTCCGAAACTAGGGACCACCTTTGGTGGGGAGGTAACAGAGTTCCGTGCGCCTTCAGCATTTAGTTATGCTGGCCACATGACCACGGAGACACGGATAGCAGTGTTCCAATATCTCAGGGGTTGCCACAAAGAAGAGGGAGTCAAACTATTCTCCAAAGCAGCCAAGGGTAGAACAAGAAGCAATGGGTGGAAACTAATCAAGAGAGAAGCAACTTAGAACTGAGGAGACATTTCCTGACAGTTAGAACAATTAATCAGTGGAACAGAAGTTGCCTCCAGAAGTTGTGAATGCCCCAACACTGGAAGTCTTTAAGAAGATGTTGGATAGCCATTTGTCTGAAACAGTATAGGGTTTCCTCCCTAGGCAGGGGGTTGGACTAGAAGACCTCCAAGGTCCCTTTCAACTCTACTATTGTATTGTATTGAGACGTCTTCGGACAGTGCTGGCTCTTTGGCTTTAAAATGGAGATGAGCACTGCCCCGTAGAGTTGGGAACAACTAGCACAGATGTGTGAGGGGAACTTTTACCTTTTACAAACATCTAAAAAAAATAAGATTTTCCACTGGAAGAATGAAATACTCTTATCTCACAGAAGAGAATATTTTGCAACTCAGGGTTGAATGGAAAGGTTCTTAGTGCTCTCTGGGCTTCGCTCTTTTTGTGCAGAGATTTTATTACTGTCATCACCTACCACTCATGATGTTACCTTATTTGATAATCAAATCAAACTCATCAAGGAGAGAAGCAACCCAGGACTAAGGAGAAATTTCCTGGCAATGAGAACTATTAATCAGTGGAATGGCTGGCCTCCAGAAGATGTGAATGCCCCAACACTGGAAGTCTTTAAGAAGAGATTGGACAAAGATTTGTCTGAAATGGTATAGGACTTCCTGCCTAAGCAGGGGGTTGGACTAGAAGACCTCCAAGGTCCCTTCCAACTCTTCTACTCTACTCTACTCTACTCTACTCTACTCTACTCTACTCTACTCTACTCTACTCTACTCTACTCTACTCTATTCTAGTATATTCTAGTCTAGTCCAGTCCTATTCTATTCTAGTCCAGTCCTATTCTATTCTATTCTATTCTATTCTATTCTATTCTATTCTATTCTATTCTAGTCCAGTCCAGTCTAGTCCAGTCCTATTCTATTCTAGTCCAGTCCAGTCCAGTCCTATCCTATTCTCTTCTCTTCTCTTCTAGTCTAGTCCAATCTAGTCCAGTCCTATTCTATTCTATTCTACTCCACTCCACATTCTTATCCTAATTTTTATTCTCTCATCCTATCCTATCCTATCCTATCCTATCCTATCCTATCCTATCCTATCCTATCCTATCCTATCCTATTCCATGCCATGCCAAGCCACGCCATTCCAAATGTCTGCAAGGAAACAGTCAAGCTAAGAAAACACCAAGGATCCCTCAGTATATTCCCCCTCCCTCCCTCTCTCTCTCTCCCTCCTTCCCTCCCTCCCTCCTACGTGAGTCCTAATTATATTAAGCCTCCCTGAAGCTTAACATGACTTTCATTAAGCCTCACCCTAAGTCCAGAGGGAAGGTGGGAGAATTACCAACATACTCAAAATAAACCACAAGAAGCTTTAGCAGGCTAGCTGAACTTTAGTGACTTCATTGGTACAGCTTTAACAGAATAAAGGAAGGGACCTTGGAGGTCTTCTAGTCCAACCCCCTGCTCAAGCAGGAGACCCTTTACCATTTCAGACAGATGGCTGTCCAATCTCTTCTTTAAAAACCTCCAGTGACGAAGCACCCACAACTTCTAGAGGGAATCCATCCCACTGGTCAGTTGTCCTCACTGTTGGGGAATTTGTCCTTAATTCCAGGTTGCTTCTCTCCTTGATTAGTTTCCATCCATTGTTTCTTGTCCTGACTTCTGGTGCTCTGGAAAATAGCTTGAGCCCCTCTTCTTTGTGGCAGCCCCTCAAAATATTGGAAGACGATGATCCTGTCATCCCTAGTCTTTCTCAATTTCAAAATGGATTTTCTTCTGAAAGGTCACAGTTCAATCGGTAGGGGCGTTAAAAAGGTCAAAGTGTCATCCCACAATGTTGTCATTGTAGATTTGTCCTCCCTCCACCTGTTGCAGGTAGTCCTTGAGCCCAATTTTATGTTGCTAAGTGAGAAATTTCCAAGGGACGTGGTAGCTCAGTGGCTAAGATGCTGAGCTGGTTGAAGAGAAAGGTCGGCAGTTCGACGGTTCGAATCACTAGCGCCCCTTAACGGAGTGAGCTCCTGTTACTTGTCCCAGCTTCTGCCAACCTAGCAGTTTGAAAGCACGCAAAAAATGCAAGTAGAAAAATAGGAACCACCTTTGGTGGGAAGGGAACAGCGTTCCGTGCGCCTTCGGCGTTGAGTTATGCCGGCCACATGACCACGGAGACATCTTCGGACAGTGCTAGCTCTTCGGCTTTGAAATGGAGATGAGCACCGCCCCCTAGAGTTGGGAATGGCTAGGACATATGTGCGAGGAGAGAACCTTTACCTTTTAAGCGAGAGATTTAAGTGAATTTGGCTGGCATATTGTGATCTTTCTTGCTATCGTTGTTAAGTGACTCACTGCTCTTTTTAGTAACACGGTTGTTAAGTGAATCTGGCTTCCCCGTTGACTTTATTCATCAGTAGTTTCCAAAAGAAGGTCACATGATAACCACAGGCCATTGCAATCGTCATAAAGAGGAACCAGTTGCCAAGCATCTTTCCCTGGCTGTATAAACAGAGGCACCGAAATCAGGTGAGATATTAGTACCACTTTATAAAGCCTTAGTAAATCCTCACCTGGAACGCCACATCCAGTTTTGGTCACCACATTCTAAAAAAGAGACTTTGGAAAAAGTGCAAAGAAGAGCAACTAAGACGATTAAAGGCCTGGAGGCTAAAACATACGAAGATGGGGTGCAGAATTTGGGTTTGGCTGATCGAGAGGAAAAAAAGGACTAGGGGGGGGGACATGATAGCAGCCTTCCAGTATTTGTGGGGCTGCCACAAAGAGGAGGGGGTCAATTTATTTTCCAAACCACCAGAAGGCAGGACATTAAGCAATGGATGGAAACTAATATAGGAGAAAAGCAACCTGGAATTGAGGAGAAATTTCCTAATGGTGAGGACAATTAACCAGTAGAACAGAAATTGCCTTCAGAAATTGTGGGTGCTTGGAAGTTTTTAAAAAGATTCTGGACAGTCGCTTGTCTGAAATGCTATAGGATCTCCTGCTTGAGCAGGGGGATGCCCTAGATGACCTCCAGGGCACCTTCCAGCTCTATTCTGATTGATTGAATGAGGAATACCTGCATGTCTACACCTGGAGATGAAAAGCGGGGAAATTGGGCAATCGACTTTTCCATGAAGGATGCTGAAGAAGGAATCTGGAGTGACAAAGCAGGTTTGCAGAGATCTTTAGAGCAGAATCATGCAGGCCTCATCAAATTTGGTGAAAGAGGTGCCAGGAGGTTGGGCAATTTTGATTTTGATTAGGATCTTGACAGACAGACTAGCAAAATGAAATTCAATGGTGAAAAGGGTAAGGTTCTACATTTAGGCAAGAAAAATGAAATGCACAGGTACAGTATAGGTGGTACATTGCTCAATAGTAGTAACTGCAAGAGTAACTGATCTTGGAGTCCTAGTGGACAACCACTTAAATATGAGCCAGCTGTGGGCGGCAGCTGCCAAAGAAGCCAACACAGTTCTAGGCTGCATCAACAGAGGGATAGAATCAAGATCACGTGAAGTGTTAATACCACTTTATAATGCCTTGGTAAGGCCACACTTGGAATACGGCATCCAGAAAAACTCATAGAAAACTGATTTGCAGAAAAGCAATCTTCTCCTTCTAGCATTAGACCTGCTAGGAATGAAGGTATATTTTTCCATAGTTGGATCTGGATCTGGAAAGATAAAAAACAGCAGCAGGAAATGTTTTCCCAGCCCTGTTAAACAACGCTTAGTGTTTAAGTCTGGAGAGAAAAATTCCACAGATGGAATAAAGAACACACAACAAAAATGGTTCATATGACATACCTTTTAATGCTTTAACTTTAAATGTTCTTAACCATAACTTTCTAATTGACATTTTGTGATGTCATAAGTCGCCCACATTGCCTTAACAGGGGGTGGGGTGGGGTGTTCCTATAGATGTAATTCATCAATAAATAAATAATAAATAAGCATGTATTAAAAACTAGCGTAGGTGTTTAATATCCCTGAATATTTCTATAGTGCAATAGAAGAGCAAACATTTCAGATGTCAAACACTTTGCTTTGAAGCCAGGCTAATATAAGGACGGTTTTGGACCGGAGGGAAAACTTTACTAGTGCCTGAGTGGAAATAAATATGGAACAGAAGGAAAAGATGAAAATATATGGGGAAAAGAAGAGAGGAGAAAGGAAGGGAAGAGAAGATGGAAAGGAAGATGGAAGGGGAAGAGAGGGGAGGAGAGAAAGAAGAAGAGGAAAGAGAAGAAGGAAGAAGAACCATGAGGAGGAAGAGGAGAGGGAGGAAGAAGAGAAAAGTGGGAGGAGGAAAAAGAAATGGGTAGGAGACAAGAAATAAGAGTAAATAGGAGGAATAGGAGGAGGAAAAATAAGAAGGAGGGGAGGAGAGGAGAGAAGGGAAAATGGAAGGGAAGAAAAGATGGAAGGAGAGGAGAGAAACAAGAAGAGAAAAGAAAATAACAATAAGGGGGAGAAAGAGGAGAGGGAGGAAGAAGAGAAAAGAGGGGCAGGAAGAAATTAGAGGGGAGAAGAAATAAGAGTAAAGAGGAGGAAGAACAAGAAGAAGGAGAGGAGAGAAGGGAAGAGAAGATCGAAGTGGAGGGGAGGAGAGGAGAGAAAGAAGAAGAGGAAAGAGAAGATACAATACAATAGCAGAGTTGGAAGGGACCTTGGAGGTCTTCTAGTCCAACCCCCTGCCTAGGCAGGAAACCCTATACCGTTTCAGACAGATGGCTATCCAACATCTTCTTAAAGACTTCCAGTGTTGGGGCATTCACAACTTCTGGAGGCAACTTCTGTTCCATTGATTAATTCTTCTAACTTCAGGAAGTTTCTCCTCAGTTCTAAGTTGCTTCTCTCCTTGATTAGTTTCCACCCATTGCTTCTTGTTCTACCCTCAGGTGCCTTGGAGAACAGTTTGACTCCCTCTTCTTTGTGGCAACCCCTGAGATATGGGAAGACTGCTATCATGTCTCCCCTAGTCCTTCTTCCTAGTCCTTCTTTCTTTCTGTCTAGAAGAACAATAAGGGGGAGGAAGAGGAGAGAGAAAAGAGGGGGAAGAAGAACTGAGTGAAGAGGCGAAGGAAGAAGAGTAAAGAGGAGGAGGAAGAACAAGAAGGAGGAGAGGAGTGGAGATAAGGGAAAATGGAAGGGAAGAGAAGTTGGAAGGGGAGGGGAGAAGAAAGAAGAATAAAGAGGAGGAGGAGGAGGAGGAGGAAAAACAAGGAGAGAAGGGAAGGGAAAGGATGGAAGGGGAGGGGAGGAGGAGTGGAGAGAAAGAAGTAGAGGAAAAAGAAGAAGGAAGAAGATCAAGAAGGAGGAGAAAGAGGAGAGGAAGAAGAAATGGGTAGAGGGAAGAAGAAAGAACAGTAAAGAGGAGGAGGAGGAAGAACAAGAAGGAGCGGGCTCCTGCCCTCCATCCAACTGGCCAATTGGGGGCATGGAGGGCCTTCAAGTCCAGCTGTTCCAGCTTTCCCTTCAGGTACCCACCGCAAAGAAGAGACGGCAAATCCTCTCCCATCCTTTTGGGGATGGAAGCCTGGTCTGGAAGAGGGTGAGGGGCGCTGGCGAGGACCCCGATCAGAGGGCTTTACTCTTCTCTAGGAGGTCACTCTCCATCCTGAGGTTCTGGCTGCTGGCTTCGTTGTACCTCAACCAATGCTGGATCTCTTCCGACAGGGCTGGGGATTCCATCTGCAATTCAAACAGAAGAAGGAGGAAAAGAAAACCATCAGCAAATGTAATATGCTACCGTATAAGACGCACCTTTCCCCCCCCCCCAAAGAGGGTGAAAATTTGGGTGCATCTTATACAGTGAATGTAGCTCCACCCACCCCCACCAGAGGCCAAAAACGTGAGGCATGGAGGCAGTGACAGTCGGTGGCGATCCCTGCAGCCTGGAGCAGCTGATTGGGAGTATTCTGGCAGTCCGATCCACCTGCCAATCAGCTGTGCTGAATCAGGCTGCAATAAGTGCTGAAGCTGACCTGGCTGGTCAGAGTTTGCAGCAGCAATCACATTCAGAAAGCACAGTAACTGATTCAGCAGGATTCAAAATAATAATAATCTACAATACATGACCAAGGTAGCAGGAAATACAAGCAAAACACGAGCAGTTTCACTTTCAGTTCTCAGCTAAGCCAGGCTCCTTCCCGTCTCCTTGTTGTTCGCGCAACAAATTTCAGAATCCAAAGAGCCCCCATTGGCTGACTTAGTTGTGATGCCTCTTCATCGGCTGACCTTGTTAACGTGCGGTCCACGTCAAGAAGCTAGCCAGCTGAATGCCATGGATGCTGGTAGGCAGAGGCAGAATTTTTCTTCAACTTATTTTCCTCCCCAAAAGCTAAGGTGCGTCTTATACTCTGGAGCGTCTTATACTCCGAAAAATACGGTACTTGTTCATATCCCGCCTTTATTATTTCAACAAATAATTCAAGGCAGCCAATGTAGTCCGATGGCCTTCTTCCTCCCATTTTCTCCACCACCACAACAACGTTGTGAGGTGGGTTGGGGTGAGAGAGGAGGAGTGGCCACCTGCCTTTCATGACTAATGTAGGACTAGAACTCACCATCTCCTGGTGATTGGCCTGAAGTCACTCAACTGGCTTAGATGCCTAAAGCAGGACTAGAACTCGCTGTTTCCTGGTGGTTGGGCCAAAGTCACCAAGCTGGCTTTCATGCTTAAGGTGGGACTAGAATTCACCGTCTCCTGGTGATTGGCTCAAAGTCACCCAGCCAGCTTTCATGCTTAGGGTGGGACTAGAACTCACAGTCTCCTGGTAATTGGCCCAGTCACCCAGCTGGTTTTCATGCCTAAAACAGGACTAGAACTCACCGTCTCCTGGTGATTGGCCCAAAGTCACCCAACTGGCTTTCTTACTACATATGTACAATTTATGATTGCCCTGTCCTCTGTTCCCTGAAGCCAGATTGAAATGCGGGTATTTCAAGTTACAAAAACAAGTTTTGGGATGTCTCTTCTGTTCCTAAATTTCAAGCTTCTACCCTTGTAACTGTAAATTTTCTTGGCTCTGTCAAACCAAGAAAGCAACACATTTAGCCAACAGGTATCGGTCTTGAGGGAACAAGAGCTATCTCCACCTCCATTTCTCCCTTCCTTCTTTCCTCCTTCTCCTCCTCTACTAAAAATTCCCAGTCCATCTTTTTTATCGAAGAAGTGGTCAGAATGCAGTATTGCAGGCTGACTCTGCTCATTACCAGCAGTTTGATTCTGACCGGTCAAGGTTAACTCAGCCTTCCATCCTTCCGAGGTGGGTAAAATGAGAAGCCAGATTGTTGAGGACAATAGGCTGACTCTGTAAGACACTTAGAGAGGACTGTGAAGCACTGTGAAGTGGTATATAAGTCTAAGAGCTAGGGATAGTGTAAGAAAGGAAAGAAGGAAGGAAGGAAGGAAGGAAGGAAGGAAGGAAGGAAGGAAGGAAGGAAGGAAGGAGGGAGGGAGGGAGGGAGGGAGGGAGGGAGGGAGGGAGGGAAGGAAGGAAGGAAGGAAGGAAGGGCCATGGTGGAACAGTGGTTAGAATGCAGTATTGCAGGCTGACTCTGCCAACTGCCAGTGGTTTGATCCTCAAATTTGACTCAGCCTCCCATCCTTCTGAGGTGGGTAAAATGAGAACCCAGATTGTTGGGGGCAAGATGTTGACTTTGTAAAACTGCTTAGAGAGGGCCATAAAAGCCCCGTGAAGATGTATATGCTATTGGGAAGGAAGGAAGGAAAGGAAAGGAAAGGAAAGGAGGGAAGGAAGGAAGGAAGGAAGGAAGGAAGGAAGGAAGGAAGGAAGGGTGGCGCCATGGTTAGAATGCATTATTGCAGGCTAATTTGCCCATTGCCAGGAGTTTGAGGTGGGTAAAATGAGTAGCCAGATTGTTGGGGGCAAGAGGCTGACTCTGTAAACATCTTAGAGAGGACTGTAAAAGCACCGTGAAGTGGTATATACTGTAAGTCCTTCCTTCCTTCCTTCCTTCCTTCCTTCCTTCCTTCCTTCCTTCCTTCCTTCCTTCCTTCATTTTCATTTCCTTCCTTCTCCCTCCCTCCCTCTGTTCCTTGTCATTAGAGTGCATTGCTGCAGGCTCCTTCTGCTGCCTGCCGGCTGCCTGCAATTTGGTAGTTCAAATCTCACCAGGTTCGAGGTTGACTCAGCCTTCTGTCCTTCCGAGGTGGGTAAAACGAGGACCCAGATTGTTGGGGCTAAGATGCTGACTCTGTAAACCTGTAAACTGCTTAGAGAGGGCTGTAAATACACTGTGAAGCGGTATATAAGTCTAAGGGCCATTGCTAGTGGGTTGTAAACTCTCTAACTAACCTGACTGACAATGAAGTCATTTGAAGAGCTAAACATCTGGATGGCACCTGGTTCGGGAAAACCGTGCCTCTTTCGTCACCCAGAGCCAGCTGGGTTGAGTGATACTGAAAGGCTTGGGACAACCAACCAAACCTTATGAAAGGCTCTGCGGATTCAAGAATGCCACGCCCGACTTTGCAAGCCATCCATCTGGACATTTTACTAATCCAGGTGGGAAAGTTATGCACACTCCCATGGAGTTGTCCCATCCCGCCCAGGGATTGCTGGCTGGATGCTTCATCTGCGATCTGGTGTGACCCACCATCTATATCTATATCTATATCTATATCTATATCTATATCATCTATATCTATATCTATATCTATATCATCTACATCTACATCTACATCTACATCATCTACATCTACATCTACATCTACATCTACATCTACATCTACATCTACATCTACATCTACATCTACATCTACATCTACATCTACATCTACATCTACATCTACATCTACATCTACATCTACATCTACATCTACATATACATATACATATACATATACATATACATATACATATACATATACATATACATATACATATATATATATATATATATATATATATATATATATATATATATATATATATATATCTGTGTGTGTGTGTGTGTGTTACAACCCCTGGTATGCCCAAATATGGGAGGGAGCTCACTACTCCCCCTTTCTGTCTATCGGCCCACTACAGGATACCATCCAGGCAGAAAACCATATTTTTAATGTTGCCTTTTTATATTTGTGTTGTATTTGTGCTGATAAATAAATAAAGGGAGACTAGTATAGATCTATTTCAAGCTATTTAGCTCTCATCAGCTAGCCATACCCTTACTGGGATTCGGCTAGCTGATGAGAGCTAAATAGCTTGAAATAGATCTATACTAGTCTCCCTTTATTTATTTATCAGCACAAATACAACACAAACATAGCAAAGGCAACATTAAAAATAAAAATATGGTTTTCTGCCTGGATGGTTTTCTGTAATGAGCCAAAGGACAGAAAGGGGGAGTAGTGAGCTCCCTCCCATATTTGGGCATACCAGGGGTTGTAACACACATACATACATACATACATACATACATACATACATACATACATACATACATACATCTATATATCTATATGTATATGTATATGTATATCTATATCATCTATATCTGTATCTGTATCTGTATCTGTATCTGTATATTCCCCCCAGAAAGTAAGAGTTATTCCTAGGTGGAGTGCTTGGTGGTGTTTGAGTTTGGTTACAATCTTGCAGACATTTCATCACCCAACTAGGTAACCTCATCAGGGCTAAAAGGGAATTGCATTTGCAGAGAGAAGGAGAAAAAGGAGGAGAAGGGGGGGAACTCTCAGGTCCTTGGTGCTCTCTTAGCTTGATTTTCGTAGACATTTCATTACCCAGTTAGGTGACATCATCAGTGCTAAAAGAGAATTGAATTTGCAGAGAGGAGGAGGAGGAGGAGGAGGAGGAGGAGGAGGAGGAGGAGGAGGAGGAGGAGGAGGAGGAGGAGGAGGAGGAGGAGAGCAACTCTGGGTTCCTTAGTTCTTTCTCACCTGGTTGTTTTCTTGTAGATGTTTCATGATTCAACTAGGGAACATCATCAGTGATAGAAGGGAGGGGGCTATGGACAGGAGGAGGAGGAGGACTGAGGGGTCCTTGGTGCTCTCTGAGCTCGAGGATTTTCTTACAGACCTTTCATTACCCAACTAGGTAACACCACGAGTGCTAAAAGAGAATTGAATTGCAGAGTTTCTTTCCTTGAAGACGTTTCATTACCAAACAAAGTAACACCATCAGTGCTAGAAGGGAGTGGGGTTGGTTATCAACTCAGTCAACAGCGGCCCAACCAAGGAACCAATGAAAGCACCCCACCCCCGTGACAAGGAAAGTCACTGATGTATAAATAGAGAGCAAGCAAGCCCCACTCCCTTCTAGCACTGATGATGATACCTAGTTTGGTAATGAAACGCCAAGAAGGAAACAACCAAGCTTGGAGAGCATCAAGGAGCCCACAGTTCCACACCTGAGTTATAAATATATTCTTTTATTGGTACTTTTTCACTGGGTTTGCTTGGGAGAAGGACTCCATTGGGGTGGAGTGTATGGGGAACTCCAGAGAGTCTAAAAGGTATCTCTTTGGGGTTTTTAACTTTGTTGAGGTGGTTCTTGGCAAACCAGCCAATATTTTTCTTGAATGGTCAATGATTTAACCCTGAGTAAGCAGATCCTGAGTAAGCAGAAAGGGGTAGAATAAAAGAGTTGGAAGGGACCTTGGAGGTCTTCTAGTCCAACCCCCCTGCTTAGGCAGGAAACCCACTTCAGACAAATGTAGACAACATCTACTTTAAAACTTCCACTGTTGGAGCATTTACAACTTCTGGAGGCAAGTTGTTCCACTGATTAATTATTCTAACTGTCAAGAAATTCATCCATAGTTCTAGGTTGCTTCTCTCCTTGATTAGTTTCCACCCATTGCTCCTTGTTGTACCCTCAGGTGCCTTAGAGAATAGTTTCACTCCCTCTTCTTTGTGGCAACCCCTGAGATATTGGAAGACTGCTATCATCTCTCCCCTAGTCCTTCTTTTCATTAAACTAGACATGCCCAGTTCCTGCAATTGTTCTTCATATGTTTTAGTCTCCAGTTCCCTAATCCTCTTTGTTGCTCTTCTCTGCATTCTTTCTACCTTCTAAGCTTAATAACAGAATAACAAGAGTTGGAAGGGACCCTGGAGGTCTTCTAGTCCAACCCCCTGCCTAGGCAGGAAACCCTATACCATTTCAGACAGATGGCTATCCAACATCTTCTTAAAGACTTCCAGTGTTGGGGCATTCACAACCTCTGGAGGCAACTTCTGTTCCACTGATTAATTGTTCTCACTGTCAGGAAGTTTCTCCTCAGTTCTAAGTTGCTTCTCTCCTTGATTAGTTTCCACCCATTGCTTCTTGTTCTGTCCACAGGGGCTTTGGAGAATAGTTTGACTCCCTCTTCTTTGTGGCAACCCCTGAGATATTGGAAGACTGCTATCCTGTCTCCCCTGGTCCTTCTTTCTCTTAAGCTAGACATACCCAGTTCCTGCAACCGTTCTTCCTATGTTTTAGTCTCCAGTCCCCTAATCCTCTTGGTTGCTCTTCTCTGCACTCTTTCTAAACCAGTGGTTCTCAACCTTCCCAACGCCGCGACCCTTTAATACAGTTCCTCATGTTGTGGTGACCCCCCCAACCATAAAATTATTTTCGTTGCTACTTCATAACTGTAGTTTTGCCACGGTTATGAACCGCGATGTAAAATATCTGATAGGCAGGATGCATTTTCATGATTACAAATTGAACATAATGAATGAAAGACCCATTTTGAGTCCAACCGCTAGTAAGAGTTCACATTTGCATCTACCCAGTGAAAATCCAACAATCAAACTGAGATATTTTGCCACGTTATTGCACCTGGTTAAAGACAGACAAGACGGTTTTCATAAAAAGTCTAGACGGCGCACTGTGAAGAATTTTATGACTTCTGGATAATGAAGCCACTCAGATTCAAAGAGAAGTTGAACTTCAGCTGCACAGCATCAACAGATGTTAACTGGCCCTTTTCACCGGTCACTCAAATACTGTATAAACTAAACGTATGTAGCTAGAAGAAAGCCAGAAGGCTTTCTGGAAATTTCTTTATAAGCTTAGAAGGCTACCCTTTTTTAAAACTCATCACAAACAATTGCAAAATCTCTTCCACGTAATAATAATTCTATGGTCACCAACATATTGAATGAGTTCAGCCAATATTTCCTGCCTAGGCAGGGGGTTGGACTAGAAGACCTCCAAGGTCCCTTCCAACTCTACTATTGTATTATTATTGTATTATTGTATTATATCAAAGTCATTATAGCTCACAGTGTACTTAGCCACCATAGTACATGACTACATCACAAATTATATAGTTTATAATTCAGTTTGCCACGAACCCAACAGGAGTTTGATTCATCGCTTGTGCAATGTATGAATAAAGGGCTAAGGCAAGAATTAATACTGATTATGGCTTGGGCTGAAGAGACCAGAAAGCGGCTGACTTGGGGCTGATAACACTCCAATTGGCCTTCCTCAGAGGTTGTTATTTGAACGGCGATCCCTGAGCCGGGCACTCCCAGAACTCCCAGAAGGAAGAGAGGATAGAAAAGCAATAATTAACTGAATACGAATTAGGGCATTGACCCAACTGTATTTAAAGTCCATACTTGAGCATCGTGCAAAGTTACAGGTTAGCTTTGTGCAGCAAAGTCAGCAAAGTGCAAGGACGCCTCCTTTGAGACTCAATACAATACAATACAATACAACACAACACAACACAATACAATACAATAGTAGAGTTGGAAGGGACCCTGGAGGTCTTCTAGTCCAACCCCCTGCCTAGGCAGGAAACCCTACACCACTTCAGACAAATGTCTATCCAACATCTTCTTAAAGACTTCCAGTGTTGGGGCATTCACAACTTCTGGAGGCAACTTCTGTTCCACTGATTCATTGTGCTCACTGTCAGGAAATTTCTCCTCAGTTCTAACTTGCTTCTCTCCTTGATTAGTTTCCACCCATTGCTTCTTGTTCTACCCACAGGTGCCTTGGAGAATAGTTTGACTCCCTCTACTTTGTGGCAGCCCCTGAGATATTGGAAGACTGCTATCCTGTCTCCCCTAGTCCTTCTTTCTCTTAAGCTAAACATTCCCAGTTCCTGCAACCGTTCTTCATATGTTTTAGTCTCCAGTCCCCTAATCCTCTTAGTTGCTCTTCTCTGCACTCTTTCTGGAGTCTCCACATCTTTTCTACATCGTGGTGACCAGAACTGAACTCAGAGGGCTGCAGCCCCGGATTCTCACTTCCCCAGTTTGAAGTTAAAACCCGAGATCTTTGCCGGGCCACCAGGGGCTACCGTGGCCGAGCGAGGCTCTCTTTCTAGGAAAGGAGGGGCGACCGCTCAGCGCTTGTGGCTCAGGGCGGCTGTGCCAAAGAGCATATCAGAAGCTTTGCCACGGAGGAGCAGCCGGCTGGCACCCAGCTTTTCTTTCCCTGGCTCAGAAGGGGGTGCCGGGAGCTGTAGTTTGAGCTCAGTCTACGCCGTTCCTAAAACCATCGAAAATATGCGTTTTCCGACGGTCTTAGGCGACCCCTGTGAAAGGGTTTGAGAGGCTACCACGCAAGGGGGTCCATTTATTTTCAAAACCACCAGAAGGCCGTAAAAGGAGGCAAAATCCACTTAAGCGTCTCGCTTAGCAATGTAAATTTGGCCTCACTTGTGGTCGTAAGTTGAGGACTACCCCTAACAAGGGAGGTGGGGGGAGGAAAATCTTCAGTGACACCATTGGGGGATGTCGCTTTGAAATTTTTAACGTCTCCAATGATTTAACCCATTGAACTGTGAGCTTTAAGAAGAAAACGGTGTAGGGTTTCCTGCCTAGGCAGGGGGTTGGACTAGAAGACCTCCAAGGTCCCTTCCAACTCTGCCATTGTATTATATTGTATAAAATCCATTTTTAAATTGAGAAGGACCAAGGGTAAACATGATCACAGTCTTCCAATATTTTGAGGGGCTGCCACAAAGAAGAAGGGGGTCAATTTATTCTCCAAAGCACCAGAAAACAGGACAGGAAACAATGGATGGAAACTAATCCAGGAGAGAAGCAACCTGGAAGTAAGGAGAAACTTCCTGACAGGGAGGACAATTAGAGACAGTTCCAGACTAATAACCGAGTCCCAAATTTCCGTTGCTAAGCGGGACAGTTGTGGTGAGTTTTGCCCTGTTTGGTGACCTTTCTCGTTACACTTGATAAGTGAATCCCTGCCGTTGTTAACTTAGACACCTGGTTGTTAAGTGAATCGGATGGATTCGGCTCGTCAGAAGGTCGCCAAAGGGGACATCGAGACCTTCCTAAAAATGAATCAGTTGCCAAGGACGTACTTTTGATCAAATGGCCCTGGGGAGGGTGCGACGGTCGTTAAGTGTGAAAAGCAGTCATCGGTCCACATTTTTCACTGCCTTTGTAACTTCGAATGGCCACTAACTGAACTGTTGTAAGTCGAGGACTATCTGTATAGGTTGCGACTCCATGACTGATATGCCACATGCCAAATAAATGCATCGAAAAGAAAAACCCATCAAAAATGATGCATTACTCAGGAAGTCCTCGACTTACAACAGCCAAGGAGTTCCTCTTACCTAGTGTTTCTCAATCTTGGCAACTTGAAGATGTCCGGACTTCAACTCCCAGAATTCCCCAGCCAACTGGCTGGGGAATTCTGGGAGTTGAACTCCGGACATCTTCAGTTGCCAAGGTTGAGAAACAGTGGAATGTCATTGCGTGACAATGCAACGCACGTGACCACCCCCGCACCCTCCACGCATGTGTATGCGACCCCCTGCGCTCCCCTTCCCCCTGCCCATGCGCTCCATCCCCCCCAACCCCCATATTTGGCTTCCAGGTTGGTTCAGGAAGATTTCCAGACCTGGAAGCCAAAATGGGCCACAGGGGCACAGTGCGAGGCCCTAAAATACAATGCAAGTGCCCCCCCATGTATATGCCCCACCCCTTGCATGCACGCATGTGTCCCCCCTGCACATGCCCCACTGCCACGCATGTGCCACAGAGACCCCAAGACCAAGTGGTCGGCGGGAGGCATGAGTGGAGCTGGGCTAGCGTGCATGAAGAGAGGGCTTTGCGTGCCACCCGTGCCATTGGTTCACCACCACAGGTATACGGTCTCCTGCTTGAGCAACGGGTTGGGCTAGAAGACCTCTAGGGTCCCTGCCAACCCCCTTATTTCTCTCCGTCCTCTCCGCCCTTGGGATGCGCCGCCTTTTTTTTAACCTGTAGGCTCCCCCTTCAGCCTCCCAGCCCTTTCAGGCCCTCACCTTCCTCTGGCACACCCGCTCCACCGCCATGCCCGGAGTGGTGCCCGCCACATGTTGCCGCACTAACAAGACCGCGCAAACGAAGCCGTCCCGGGCGCTGACGAAACGGTGCTCCAGGAAGAACGCCCGGTGGTCCCAGCCTCGGATGCGCGTCTGGATGGTGAAACGCTCCAGCAGCTGAAGGGAACGCCGGAAGCGACAGCAGGAGGCGGAGAGCATGGTGTGGCCCCCCAGGGCCCAGATGGCCTGGAAGAGCCCACAGCGCACCATGTAGACGCAACGGGCCATGTCGGCCTCGCGGGGGTAGCGGGCGTTGTTCATATGAACCAGGAGGTCCAGGTCGGAGGGCAGCACCCAGCTGTGGAAGTGCTGCTCTTGCAAAGGGTCGGCGATGGCGGGAAGCAGCCACCTGGCGTACAGGTAAATGAAGGGCATCCTCAGCAGGTACCAGCCATCCAGGTAGGCAAAGAAGGCGGCGGCCGCCGTCCCGCAGATCAGGAGCAGCGTGGGCATCCTCAAGAGAGGCTCACCTGGGCCCAGGCGATGGGATGCTCGGATGTGGATGGAGAGAGGACCTTTGCCGGCACCGTGCCTGAGCCGTCTTCCGGTCTGCTGGTGCAGCTGAGGAATGAACCACTCTGCACCGGGCGGGGGAGCTGCAGCTCCTGCTGCTTCCTCCCCCTCTTTTTTCAATTTTAATCTGCCCTTTGGATTCTTCCTGCTTTCAGCCAAACTGCCCCTCCCTTCTGCCTGAAGTCAGCTTAAGGCTGCCAGCTCTGGGCCCAAGGGGAGTCCGCAGCGCCCCCTGGTGGCTCCCCTGCTTCCTGCAGCGCACCCAGCAAAGGCATTGCATCCTTTTGGTTTGTCTGTGTGTGTGTGTGTGTGTGTGTGTGTGTGTGTTTCCCTCCCCGTTTTTGCACAATGTACTGTATTTCTGGAAAGGATTCGCTGTGCTTTTGTCGTTGGCTGCTTTGTCTGGCAAGGCTGCAGAGCTTCACCGAGGGATAGGGGGTGGGGGCGGGCGAATGGGATGATGGATAGGGAGGCATGTAAAGTGCAGATGATGGAGGTTTGAGGGGTTTAGAATGAAACAGGGCGTTCTTTATTGAAACCGGTGTGTCATGCCCGTGTCTGGAGAAGCCCGCGTTTGCTTGATTTCTTTTGTTTTGTTTTGATGGTTTTCCTTTTTTAAACTTCCTTTTCCATTGTTTTATTTTATTTTTTTTACAGGGAGGGAGGGAAGGAAGGAAAAGAGAGAAGAAGGAAGGAAGGAAAAGAGAGAAGAAGGAAGGAAGGAAGGAAGGAAGGAAAAGAGGGAAGAAGGAAGGAAGGCAGGAAGGCAAAAAAAGAGAAGAAGTGAGGGAGGAAGGGAAAGAGGGAAGAAGAAAGGGAGTGAGAGAAGTTGGAAGGAAGGAAGGCAAAAAGAAAACAAGGAAAAGAGGGGAGGGAGGGAGGAAAAGAGAAGAAGGAAGGAAAAGAAGGAAGAATGAAGGGAGGGAGGGAGGGAGGGGAAGAGGAGAAGGGAGGGAGGGAAGAAGGAAGGAAGGAAGGAAAAGAGAAGGAAGGAAGGAAAAAAGAGGGAAGAAGGGAGGGAGGAATGAAAAAAGGAGGGAGGGAGGATGTACGATTAGGGGATGGGAAGCGAGATCTTCCCTCTATCTGCGTCAAGAGGTTCACATTTGAAAGCAACGCCCATTAACCCCTTCCCTGCCGCGGTCCCATCAACCCGGAAGAGTTGAAGCTTTTGCTGTAAGGCGTTGGTTTACGGGATCAGTTCAAAGCGTATCCTGGTGTGTTAGCGCCCCCTGCTGCCCATTGCAAATCCATGCTCTTCAAGCGAACGTCTCTCTCTCAGGGTTTTTCTTAGAGGCTGAAGCTCCGCCTGGGACTAGTGGGACGCCTTCGAGCCCTCCGCCGTCGCTCCTCGCGATCGATCCCCGCGGTTTTCCTGGCTGCAGGTTGTGGGAGGGGTCGCTCTTAGGGCAGAGAGTTACCCAGCCAGCATTGGGCTTCAGGTGGGACCACAACTCCCAGAATGCTGGTTTCTAGTTTGTGTCTTCAGAATTACAATACACTGGTTCTCTTAAGGACTGCATCCACAAAATGGTTGGTTTCTTTCTTTCTTTCTTTCTTTCTCTTTCTATTCTTCCTTCCTTCCTTCCTTCCTTCCTTCCTTCCTTCCTTCCTTCCTTCCTTCCTTCCTTCCTCTGTTCTTCCTTCCTTTCTGTCACTCCTTCCTTCCTTCCTCTGTTCTTCCTTTGTCCCTCTTTCTCTTTCTTCTCTCTTTCTCTCTATCATTCATTCCTTCTTTCCTTCTTTCCTTCCTTCCTCTGTTCTTTCTTCGTCCCTCTTTCTTTCTCTTTCTTCTCTCTCTCATTCCTTCCTTCCTTCCTTCCTTCCTTCCTGTCTCTCTTTCCTTCCTTTGTCCTTCCTCCTTCCCTCTTTCTTTCTCTCTCTCTTTCTTCTCTCTCTCTATCCTTCCTTCCACTGTCCTTCCTTCCTCTGTCCTCCATCCCCCTTTCTTTCTTTCTTTCTTTCTTTCTTTCTTTCTTTCTTTCCTCTGTCCTTCCTTCCTTCTTTCTTTCCTTTCTCTCCTTCCTTCTGTCCTTTCTCCCTCTTTTTCCTTCCTTCCTTCCTTTCTCTCCTTCCTTCCTCCCTCCCTCTTTTTTCCTTTCTTTTTTCTCTCCCTCTCTTTCTTCTCTCTTTCTCTCTATCCTTCCTTCCTTCCTCTGTCCTTCCTTCCTTCCTCTGTCCTCCATCCATCTTTCTCTCTATCTTTCCTTCCTCTGTCCTTCCTTCTTTCCTTCCTTTCTCTCCTTCCTTCTTCTGTCCCTTCTCACTCTTTTCCTTCCTTCCTCCCTTCCCCCCTTCCCCTTCCCCTTTCCATCTTATCTCATCAAAATACTACCAAGGGATTTAGGTCAAGACGGTTGATGGCTAATTTAACCTGGAGGAACTTCGAACCACCTGCCACCCTAATCCTTTAGGAATTCTTCAGCCTTCTGGTCAACTATCCCAGCTGCTATATGTATAGGTAGTCCTCGACTTCACAACACTTCATTTAGTGACTATTCAAAGTTACGACGACACTGAAAAAAGTAACTTATGACCATTTTTCAGTTATGACCGTTGTAGAATCTCCCCGATCACATGGTCAAAATTCAGCCGCTTGGCCACTGGTTTATATTTATGACCATTGCTGTGATCCCCTTTTGTGACCATCTGACAAGGTCAAGGAGGGGGACTCACTTAACAACCATGGTTGTAAATTAACAACTGCAGTGATTCACTTAACAACGGTGGCAAGAAAGGTCGTAAGATGGGGCTAAACTCACTTAATTAATGTTTCACTTAGCAACAGAAACGTTGGCTCAATTTTGGTCGTACGTTGAGGACTATCTTGATTTATTTTCTGCATTTTTTTTTTTAAGAAAAATTGTTTTAGCTGTTGTGTAGTTTTAGAATTGTAAGTTCCCCAGAGTCACTTGCTGTTAGAAATCAAACTAACAAACAAGCTTAATAATAAACAAGAGAAATAATCGATTCTCACTTTTATCTGCATTCTTCAATACATTGTCAGTCAAAAAAGCAAAACCTTTATGAGTAAAAACATCTGGTATTGAGTTCATCGTAAAGCGGGGGCCCTGAGAAAGGACTAATGCAGTTCCACACCATGGAGGAATATTGGAAGTCGTGTCTCTCTGGAAGCCACAGAAATGCAATCTTCATGTTTTGGCAAGCAAATATTCCTCTCTGCTTTTCACAGGAAGCTTCGAAATAGCTTCAGGAGATCATGTGGCCCAAGTAAAATATCTGGATGTGGTACGGAACAAAGATTTGATAGGTATATTTAGAAATACTGCTCCACTACAACACCCAGTGGCATGTCGTAAGAGGAGGAGGAGGAGGAGGAGGAGGAGGAGGAGGAGGAGGAGGAGGAGGAGGAGGAGGAGGAGGAGGAGGAGGAGGAGGAGGAGGAGGGTGGGGTCCTTGGTTTTCTCTGTGTTTGGATGTTTTCTTTTCAGATGTTTCATTATCCAAACCAGGTAAGATCATCAGTGCTACAAGGGAGTGGGGTTTGTAGAGAGGAGAAGGAGGAAGAAGAAGAAGGAGGAGGAGGCAGAGGAGGAGGAGGAAGAAGAAGAGGAGGACTAGGAAGAGGAGGAAGAAAAAGAGGAGAAGGAGGAGGAGGAGGAAGAAGACTGTGGGGTCCTTGATGCTCTCTGAGTGGATGTTTTCTTGCTGATATTTCATTACCCAACTAAGTAACATCATCAGTGCTACAAGGGAGTGGGGTTTGTAGAGAGGAGGAGGAGGAGGAGGAGGAGGAGGAGGAGGAGGAGGAGGAGGAGGAGGGAGGGAGGGAGGGAGGGTGATGTCCTTGATGCTTTCTGAGCTTGGTTGTTTTGCTGACATTTCATTACCCAACTAAGTAACGTCATCCGTGGTAAAAGGGAGTGGGGTTTTGGGGGGAGCAGGAGGAGGAGAACGATGACTGTAGCATCCTTGATTCTTTCTGAAGTTGGTTTTTTCCTTACAGCTCTTTCATTACTGAGCTACCGTAGGTAACATCATCAGTGCTAGAAGGGAGTGAGGAAGGGATAGGGAAAGAAAGAGAGGGGAAGGAAGGAAGACAAGGAAGCAGGAAAAGAAAAATGAGAGAAGCCAGAAGGGAAGGAAGGAAGGAAGGAAGGAAGGAAGGAAGGAAGGAAGGAAGGAAGGAAGGAAAAGAGTAGAGAAGGAGAATGAGGATAGGAAGAAGGAGGAGATAGATAAATAAGGAGTAGGACAAAAAGGAGGAGGAGGAAGAGAAGGAGACAGGAAAAGAAAGGGAGGAAGGAAGGAAGGAAGAAAAAAATGAGAGAAGGCAGAATGGCAGGCAGGCAGGAAGAAATGGTGGAAGGAAGAAAGGAAAAGATGAGTAGAGAAGGAGGAGGACAGGAAGGAGGAAGAGATAGATAAATGAGGAGGAGGAGGACAAAAAGGAGGAGGAGGAAGAGAAGGTGGTAGACAAAAAGGAGAAGGGGCGAGGGGGGAGAAAGATAAGGAGCAGGAGGAGGAGAAGGGGAAGCAGAAGGAGAGTATGTGTGTTTCAACTCTTGTGTAGGAACAAACTGCATTTGATACTAGCGATATAGTCCTTTTCTTCTTTCTTCTCCAGAGTAGAAGAGTAGAAGACTCTTCTACTCCCATCTCGACAGCCTCCCAGTGGGAGAGTCTAAGGTCCTCCTTTGGGGTCTTGGGGGGGGAGGCATCCTTCCCCACAACCGAGCCAGCCTCTTCCTGGAGGGTTATCCTCGAAGCCAGAGCAGAGAGAAGGCCAGGGCTACGCTGAAGCTCAGGGCACTGAACTCCGCCGCAGCCGCCTGGCCTGCTCCCACGTTGCACAAATCCTCGTAACAACAATAGTCGGGGTGATTGTCCCCGATGGTGTCCGGTTCGGAGGCCTCGCAGTTCTTGGAGCAAGATTTGCTGACAGTGACGTTTCCAAAGAAGGGGTAACCTGGGAGAGATCAGGAGGAAGAAGGGAAAGAGAGAGAGAAAAAAGATCATCCAAGAAGGGTTTTTTTGCTAACTGGGATGTTCGGATCATTAGGGCACCCCGAGGTTCTCCCTCTCAGGGTGGCTCAGGCCGTAGGAAGGAAAACCCAGAGTTGTGGATTGGATCTGGATCTCTCTGCAAGCTCAGGAGATCACATCTGACCCAGCCAGGAGCAGCATTATTTGGGATCCCTCACTGTCCATTGGGAATTCGATCTCTCTCCCTCTCTTTTCTCCCTCTCTCTTACCTGAGGTTTACTTCCCCATCCAATCAACCCATTTATTCTATCTATCTGTCTGCTTGTCTGTTTGTCTATCTATTTCTATCATTACTTATTTATCTTTCTATCTATCTATCATCTCCAACTTTCTCTCTCTCTTTTTTCTTTCTTTCTTTTTCAATATCTATCTTTCTACCTATCATCTTCACTTATTTTTCTTTCTTTCTTTCTTTCTTTCTTTCTTTCTCTATCTATCTATCTATCTATCTATCTATCTATATCTATCTATCTATCTCTATCTTCACTTATCTTTATCTATCTATCTATCTATCTATCTATCTATCTATCTATCTATCTATCTATCTATCTATCATCAAGACCTTTCTCTCTCTCCTTCCTTCCTTTCAAATATCTATCTATCTGTCTGTCGGTGTCTGTCTGTCTGTCTGTCTGTCTATCTATCTATAGCTATCTATCTATCTATCATCACCTTTCTCTCTCTCTCTCTCTTTCTTTCTTTTTCAACATCTATCTTTCTACCTATCTATCATCTTCACCTTTCTTTCTTTCTTTCTTTCTTTCTTTCTTTCTTTCTTCCTTCCATCCTTCCTTCCTTCCTTCCTTCCTTCCTTCCATCCTTCCTTCCTTCCTTCCTTCCTTCCTTCCTTCCTTCCTTCCTTCCTTCCTTTCTTTCTATATCTGTCTGTCTGTCTGTCTATCCTAACCTTTGTGGCAGCCCCTCAAATATTGGAAAATTGTTATCATATCACCCTTGGTCCTTCTCTTCACCAGGCCAGCCATGCCCAGTTCCTGCAACCGTTCATCATAGGTTTTATCCTTCAGTCCCCTAATCATCTTTGTTGCTCTTCTCTGCACACTTTCCAGAGTCTCCACATCTTTTTTACTTTGTGGTGATCAAAACTGAATGCAAATATTCCAAGTGTGGCCTTACCAAGGCCTTATAAAGCAGTTATTAACATTCCACATGATTTTGATTCTATCTCTCTGTTAATGCAGCCTAGGATCGTATGGGCCTTCTTTGGCTCCCGCCACACATTGTTAGCTCATCTTAGAATCCACAATATAGGTGTGCCAGCAGCATGGATTCTAAGGATCCTTGGCACTGAAATGAGCAGAAAGTGGTTAGAAACCCATCAGCCACAGAATCAGTGAAAATAACTCTCACCTGGCTGAGAGTTTCAGTACAAACAAAGCTAAACCCCAGAGCCAAATATGAGAAGGTCAACTGACATGTGAGCTGGGTCTCACCTGAATCGACGGAATGCACCGTTGTCTTGCAAGCAGTGGTATTCGCTGGGCAGTGAGTGACGGCCAGGCAGTAGCTGACATCTATGGGTTCAGTGCAGGTGTAACACCGCAGAGAGAGACCTGCAAGGCCAGAGAAGAGCATTAGAATCGGCTGGGTGAAGAGGGAGTCTCCATTTCTATCAGGACTGAGATTGACATCTTGACAATCTGGGGAAGTTTTTTGAAACAGCTGAAGCAAGCTTTTTTTTTTTAACTTTTGTAAAGCTTTTTTTTTACTTAAGTAAAGGGAAGTTTTAATGAGGTTTTTAGTTTTGTAGAGTAATATATACAGGGAATGGAATGGAGTGGAATGGAATGGAAATGGAAAAGAAAAGAAAAGAAAAGAAAAGAAAATGAATGGAATGGAATAGAGTAGAAGAGAAGAGGAAGAGAAGAGGAAGAGAAGAGGAAGAGAAGAGGAAGAGAAATAATAGGAGAATAAAGAAGAGGAAGAAAAAAAGAAAAAAGAAAAGAGGAAGAGAAGCAGAAAAAGAGGAAGAGAAGAGGAAGAGAAATAATAGAATAGAATAAGGAAGAGGAAGAGAAGGAAAAAGAAAGGAGGAAGCGGAAAAAGAGGAAGAAAGTGGAAGAAAATAATAGAATAGAATAAAGAGGAAGAGGAAGAAAAAAAGAAAAAGAGGAAGAGAAGCGGAAAAAGAGGAAGAGAAGAGGAAGAGAAATAATAAAATAGAAGGAAGAGAAGAAGAGAAAAAAGAAAAAAGGAAGGGAAGAGAAGAGGAACAGAAGAGGAATGATGGAATAGAAGAATAGAAATAGATGAGAAGAGAAATAATAGAGTAGAATAGAATGAGGAAGAGGAAGAAAAAAAGAAAAGAGGAAGAGGAAAGAGGAAGAGGAGAAGAGGAGAGGAAGAGAGGAGAACTAATAGAACAGAATAGAAATTCAATTCAATTTCAATTTATTAGCGCTTATAGACCGCCCCCTCTCCCGAAAGGAGAAGAGAAGAGAAAAGAAAAGAGAAGAATTGGAAAGTTGAATAAAGGCACTTTATTCCCATGGTCACGTGATTTGCATTCAGACTCTTGGCAACTGACTCACATTTATGACGGTTGCAGTGCCCCGAGGTCACCTGATCCCCTTTGCCGACTTTTCGGCAAACAAAGACAGCAGGGAAGCCAGATCACTGAATGACCATATTACTAATTTAACAACAGCAGTGTTTTGCTTAACAACGGTGACAAGAAAGGTCGTAAAACGGGGGCAACACTCACTTAACCAATGTCTCACTTAGCGACATACGTTTTGGGCTCGATTGTGGTCGTAAGTTGAGGACTACCAGCATATACCATTCTATAAAAGTAAAAAGCCGAGGTTTGATGTTATTAGCTTTCTCTACTGCGCCAAAAGGAATCGGGAATCAATGCATATTATTTCCTCTTCCCTCCCTTATTCTCTCATTATTTTCTTTTGGGGTTTTGTATTTTATATTATATTTTGATAACCTCATAAAGTTTTGAAACCAGGAAGGAAAACAATATCTCCATAGATTGCCAGTAGATTAGTGGCTAAGACACTCAACTTGTCCATCAGAAAGGTCGGCAGTTCGGCGGTTCGAATCCCTAGTACAGGGGGTTGGACTAGATGACCTCCAAGGTCCCTTCCAACTCTGTTACTGTTTAAGAGAAACTCAAGGCTCTAGGAATCTGTTTGTAGAGTAGCTAAGTTTGTAACTTACCTGGGAGTAAACACCTGGAGTCCTATTAAATCAACTGGCAACAGGTTTGATTTTCTGCAAATCATCCTGGTTGAGGTCACTCCATAATCTTAACTGGGTTAACTTTAGGGTGAATCCCTGTTTCCCATTATTAAAACGTATCATAACTAGAATTCACTCTTCCCTCTCTCCATGTATTTGCATAGCATATTCTAATGGGCACTCTTTACAACCCTACACATTGATTTTCTATGAATTTGATCCCAGAGGTCAGTTCAATCAACCAATCAATCAGAATAGAGCTGGAAAGGATCTTGGAGGTCTTCTAGTCCAACCCCCTGCTCAAGCAGGAGACCCTCTACCATTTCAGACAGGTGGCTGTCCACCTGTCTTCTTCAAAACCTCCAGTGATGAAGCACCTATAACTTCTGGAGGCAAGCCTTTTCACTGATTAATTGTCCTCACTCTTAGGAAGTTTCTCCTTAACTCCAGGTTGCTTCTCTCCTTGATTTATTTCCATCCATTGTTTCTTGTCCTGCTTTTGGGGGCTTTGGGAAATAAGTTGACCCCCCCTCTTCTTTGTAACAGCTTCTCAAATACTACAATATTGCTATCATGTGCCCTCAACTCCTCCTTTTCTCTAGACTGGCAATGCCCAAATCCTGCAACTGTCCTTCATATGTTTTAGTCTCCAAGCCCTTAAACATTTCAGTTGCTTAGTTATAAATCTTCAGCCAAGAGAGATTTATGTTTTTTACCCACAAATATCTGACCCATTTTCCTTGCAAAAGTTTGCAGCAAAATAACTAAATTGTCATGTCTGTATTTCTATATGTTGGCATTATTAACCGATTGGGAATTAGTTAACTTCGCCAATCTCCTGCACATTAGTTGCAAAGTTCTAAATGAAGTCCTTAAGCACCACTACTACTTCTTCCATTCCATTCTGTAGTTATTGTTCTGTTTTGTTTTGTTCTGTTCCATTCTGTTCTGTTCCATTCCTTCTATTCTAATTTAGGAGTGCAAATCTTTAATAAACCATAGGGATGTGAGTGATGAAGCCTACTTAATCCTCCTGCCCTGTAAGAAGGAGATCAAGATGTTTCACACCACATCTTTTGGGGAACACATTGCAAAATAAGATAGAGGAATTGGGTAGGTCTAGTCTAGTGAAAAGAAGGACCAGGGGAAACATGATAGCAGTCTTCCAATATTTGAGGGGCTGCCCCAAAGAAGAGGGAGTCAAGCTATTCTCCAAAGCAGCTAAGGGCAAAACGAGAAGAAACAGATGGAAACTAATCAAGGAGAGAAGCAACATGGAGTTAAGGAGGAAATTCCTAAGAGTGAGGATAATTAATCCCGAAGATGTGGGTGCTTCATCAATGGAGGTTTTTGAGAAGAGATTGGACAGTTATTTGTCTGATATGGTCCTCGTCCTCTTTGTCCTCCTCCTCCTCCTCCACCACCTCCTCCTCTTCATCATCATCATCATCTTCTTCTTCTCCTCCTCCTCCCCCTTCCCCTTCCCCTCCTTCCTTCCTTCCTCCTCCTTTCCTTCTCTCTATCAGCATCAACTAGCTCCTACCATACAAAGGCTACTTCTGAGGAACCACAAGACATTTTTCTCACCCTATGAAAAAGAAACCAGAGCAACCTTGTCAAAGATTCAGTGCCTCTTCTTTTTACATTTCCCAAATATTTCTCAACAAAAGTTGATCTTACCAAGGTCTACAGATGCTGCAAAAATCAGCCAGGTAGCCAGATATGCTCTCATCATGGCACAGAAAACTGTCACACACCGCAGACCTTCCGTGGTCTGAGCTCAGCACAGCAATGAAGGAGAACAGGTTTGCTCAGTTAGCAAAAAGGTGATCTGCCTTGGACGCAGCTCCACCTCCTATCTTCTCCTCCCTCGTCTCTGTTCTCCAAGGGAAGTGCTCAAGAGGAGCAGAGGAGAAGAAAAGAGTTGGGTCAACAAAGCTCGGACCAGAATGGATACGAACTTGAATCTTCAAGGTTGGTGAGAAGGTCCTTGGTTGAGAACCATGTGGATAGACCCATTAATTGTAGTGGTGTTTTTTTTTAATGGAGAAGTGGGCAAAATGCAACCAAGTAGACTGAAAACTCAATCAAGTTTGATCTTCCCGTTCTTTGGATGTCTTCAAGGAGATTGTTTTCATTACCTTTTCTAGACCAATTCTTGAATAAAGCTCAGCTGTCTGGAATCCGCACTGTATATCGGGCATTAATACAATTGAGTGAGTCCAGAGATATTTCAAGAGTCCTCCACTCCTCTGCTCATAACAGAATCCCCTATGCCACCAGGTTTGAAATTTTGGACAACCTAGAACTATGCCACCTATGGTCTGACCTAAGCGTAGTACACAAAATTATCTGCTACAATGTCCTACCTGTCAATGACTACTTCCGCTTCAACCACAATAAAACATGGGCAAACAGTAGATACAAACTCAAGGGAAACCGCTCCAAACTCCATGGCAGAAAATACAACTTCAGCAACTTTGGTCAATGCATGGAATGCTCTACCTGACTCTGTGGTGTCTTTCCCAAACCCCAAAATTTTAATCTTAGACTGTCAAACTCAACCCATTCCTAAGAGGTATATAAGTAGCATGCATAAGTCCACCAGCGTACCATCCCTGTCCTAATGTTCCTTTTCATTCGTATCCATGTCATATGTATTCAAAATCATGTTTATACTTACATCTGTTATCTAATTCATGCTTGACGAAATAAAAAAAAGAAATAAACAGCACGGAATGCTGTTACCTTCCCACCAAAGTTGGTTCCTATTTTTTCTACTTGCAATTTTACATGCTTTCAAACTGCTAGGTTGGCAGAACTAGGTTGGGACAAGTAACGGGAGCTCACACTGTCACACGGCGCTAGGGATTTGAACCACCGAACTGATGACCTTTCTGATCGACAAGCTCAGTGTCTTAGCCACTGAGCCACCCCGCCCCTTATGGAGACTTCCTTATGAGAAAGAAAAACAGATGAGTAAATATTTTGATGGTTGTGTAATCGATACTATAATGGAAGATAGCATACGTTGTAAAGGTGATTGATGTTATCACATATTTGTTTATACATTATCACATACTAGTGTATGTATGTATGTATGTATGTATGTATGTATGTATGTATGTATTTGTGTTACAACCACTGGTATGCCCAAATATGGGAGGGAGCTCACTACTCCCCCTTTCTGTCCTTCGGCTCATTACAGAAGACCATCCAGGCAGAAAACCATATTTTTATTTTTAATGTTGCCTTTGCTATGTTTGTGTTGTATTTGTGCTGATAAATAAATAAAGGGAGACTAGTATAGATTTATTTCAAGCTATTTAGCTTGTGTCTAATACATCTGCCTAATATGTAATACAGCCCAGGTTCAAATGCCAGTAAGGGTATGGCTAGCTGATGAGAGCTAAATAGCTTGAAATAGATCTATACTAGTCTCCCTTTATTTATTTATCAGCACAAATACAACACACACACACACACACACACACACACACACATGATTATAATGACGATGATGATGTTTGTATGTTAACACTTGCTGAACATAGAAATGGAATGTATGATATAAAACAAAAAAAAAATATTTTTTTTAAAAAAGGGAATGTTTTCATTTGGATTCCAGCCCTGAGCAAAAATGGACTCCATGGCTCCAAACGCATTTTAACAACCTGAATTACCATATTTTTTGGACTATGAGACACTCAGGTGTATAAGACGCACCCTGATTTTGAAGAGGTAAATTTAAAGAAAAAAGTTTTTGCACTCTGCATGCCTCCCAAACCCTCTGCACGCCTCATTTTTTGCAAAATTAAAAAAATTAAAAAAGGGCATGCAGAGCTTTGGGAGGTTTGTAGAGTGCTCCTGGGGGCTGGGGGGGACATGAAAATGAGCAAAAACAGCTCCCGGCCCCCAGGAGCACTTTGCACGCCTCCCAAACCCTTTGCACATCCATTTTTGCAAAGGGGGCGAGGTTTCAGGAGTCCACAAATGCTGTATTCAGTGTATAAGACGCACCCAGATTTTCAGCCTCTTTTTTGAGGCAAAAAGGTGCATCTTATACTCTGAAAAATACGGTAATATGAAAACCAAATCATAAAGATACTGATTGCTGGAAAATGCATTTGGACTGAATCTTTCAAGCCGTACAAAGGGGGATCGTTAAAACGCAGTGACACATGCTTGAAAGATCTCTGAATCGGATCAATTTTTGCAATGAATGTCCCAATCGCAACTGACCCATCAGCTCCTCCATTTTGAAATGGGCAAGCTTCTCCGGCAATCTGGAAAAAAAATATTTAGCTCAACTGTTCAGTGGGCAAAGCAACATAGAGAGATAGAATTGATGGAATTCTTTATTGGCCAAGTGTGATTGGACACACAAGGAATTTGTCTTTGGTGCATATGCTCTCAGTGTACATAAGAGACAAGATACATTCATTAAGAATCATAAGGTACAACACTTAATTTATAGATTCAACACTTACAGATTGACTTCAACGAATTTCATTCCATCCCTCAAAGGTCAGGACTTTGTGGAATCAATTCGAATGGAATAGAATAACAATAGAATTGGAAGGGACCTCAGAGGTCTTCTAGTCCAACCCCCTGCTCAATCAGGAGACCCTATACCATTTGAAACAAATAGCTGTCCAGTCTCTTCTTAAAATCCTCAAGGGATGGAGCACCCACAACTTTTAGAGGCCAGTTGTTCCACTGGTTGATTGTCCTGACTATCAGGAAATTTCTTCTTAGTTCTAGATTGTATCTCTTTTTGATTAATTTCCATCATTGCTTCTTAAATTAAATTTGATACATTCTTTTAAATTGAATAAATTTGAACTTAATTCTTAAATTTAATTCTTAAATTTAATTATTAATTTTAATTCTTAAACTTAATTCTTAAACTTAATTCTTAAACTTAATTCTTAAACTTAATTCTTAAACTTAATTCTTAAATTTAATTCTTAATTTTAATTCTTAATTTTAATTCTTAATTTTAATTCTTATATTTAATTCTTAAATTTTATTCTTAAATTTTATTCTTAAATTTTATTCTTAAATTTCATTCTTAAATTTCATTCTTAATATGAATTCCTAAATTTTATTTGTAAATTTTATTCTTAAATTTAATTCTTAAATTCTATTCTTAAATTAATTTCTTAAATTTAATTCTTAACTTTAATTCTTAATTTTAATTCTTAAATTTAATTGTTAATTTTAATTCTTAATTTTAATTCTTAAATTCAATTCTTAAATTTAATTCTTAAATTAAAATGTGATAGAGGACATTTCTTCCTTCTCCTCTTCTTCTCTTTCTCCCAATTTTTCTGCAAGCATAATGGAGGGAAGGGGTCTCAAACCCCCTTCCTTGGCATCAGATTTACATGAAGTGTGTCGTTAGAAGAAGCAATGTTTTCTGCTACCTTTTTCTCAAGAGCTTCAGCCTGGGGTCCATCCATGAGGGCATCTTCCCCTGAAGCTATTTTCTCCCGTCTTCAATGCAAAAACTAAACCAGCTGGAGATTCAATTCAGGACTTTCCTGTCTTCTCAGGAATTTTCTCAGACGTGAGATCGGAGGTGTCTCCTTCAAAAGTACCTGTTTCGATTGCTCTTTGTGTCGTCAATACCACCACTTACCTCTATGCCCAGGAAAGCCAGCGCAGATAAGATCCTCCAGGTGAATGTGAGCAATCTTGAGAATTGAACAACTTGCCTCCAGAAATTGTGAATGCTCCATCAGTGGAGGTTTTAAAGGCGAGATTGGACAACTGTCTGTCTGAAATGGGATAGGGTTTCCTACCTGAGTTGGGGAGGGGGGGTTGGACTAGAAGACCTTCAAGGTCCCTTCAAACTCTGTCTGTTCTGTTCTATTCTATTCTACTCTACTCTACTCTACTCCATTCCATTCCATTCCATTCCATTTTCTACTCTAGTCCACTCCACTCCACTCCACTCCACTCCACTCCATATTCTATTCTATTCTATTCTATTCTATTCTATTCTATTCTATTCTATTCTATTCTATTCTATTCTATTCTATTCTATTCTATTCTATTCTATTCTATTCCATTCCATTCCTTCTCTTCTCTTCTCTTCTCTTCTCTTCTCTTCTCTTCTCTTCTCTTCTCTTCTCTTCTCTTCCCTTCCCTTCCTCTTCCCTTCCCTATTTTCTATTCTATTCTGTTTCGTCCCATCCCGTCCCATCCCATCCCTCCCCTCCCCTTCCCTATTTTCTTTTCTTTTCTTTTCTTTTCTTTTCTTTTCTTTTCTTTTCTTTTCTTTTCTTTTCTTTTCTTTTCTATTCCACTCTACTCCATTCCATTTTCTGTTCTGTTCTGTTCTGTTCTGTTCTGTTCTGTTCTATTCTATTCTATTCTATTCTATTCTATTCCATTCCACTCCACTCCACTCCACTCCAATCCAATCCATTCCATTTTCTTTTCTTTTCTATTCTGTTCTGTTCTATTCTCAGCAATTTCCCCCCCATGCCCTCTGGAAGCTGAGGCTTTCCAGATGTTGAGAAGCAGCATACTCAGAATTCCAAGAGTTGTAGTCCTCACAAAGGGGGGGGGGGGCGCTAAGAACCTTTGAACGGTTGGAGAACTCACCTAACATTTTGAGATAATGGAGGGCCACCTCTGGTGAGGATGCTAAGTGGGCAGAACCAGGGTTTTCTGCCTCAGCTGCTCAGGTTGTGGCTGGGGTGGAGTCAGGGGTTGCTTTCTTTAGAAATTGGTGCTAAAACTACTGTAGGATGGGCGTTATTTCTCTCCACAGGTTTCCATTTCAAGATGGCAGGAAAGCACGGAACTTGTATGGGGTGATGGGTGCTTTCTGAGCTTGGTTGTTTTCTGGAAGATGTTTGATGACCCAACTAGGTAACATCATCAGTGTTAGAAGGGAATGTGGTCTGCGTAGAGGAGGAAGATTGTGGAGTCTTTGGGCTCTCTCCCTTTGGTGTTTTCTTGCAGAATTTTAATTACCCAGCTAGTAACATCATCAGTGCTACAAGGGAGTGGGGGTTGGGAGGAAGAGGAGGAGGAAGAAGAAGAAGAAGAAGAAGAAGAAGAAGAAGAGGAGGAAGAGGAGGAGGAGGAAGAAGACTGTGGGGCCCTTGGTGTTCTCTGAGCTTGATGGTTTCCTTGCAGACGTTTCATTATGGAACAAGGTAACCTCATCAGTGCTAGAAGGGGTGGGGTTTGAAGAGGAGGAGGAGGGTGGCGTAGGAAGAGGAGGATGACCAAGGGTCCTTGGTGCTCTCTGAGCTTCATTGTTTGTTTGTTTTTTGCAGACATTTCATGACCCAACTAGGAAATACCATCAGTGCTAGGTCTGTGAAGAGGAAGAGGAGGTACTTTACTTACTTTACTTTATTTAAATTTCTAGACCGCCCCCTCTCCCAAAAGGGACTCGGGGCGGTGTACAGTCGATAAAAACACAGGAATACATAAGAATAAATATACAAATACACAAATCCTTAAATACATCGATGAGGAGGGTATAAAAAACTGTAACTTAAAGTAAAGTAGTTAAAAACAATATTAAAAATAACCCCTTAAAATAACCCAAAAAGTTAAAATTAAAATAATAACCTAAAAATTCCCAATTAAAATATCTGCCAGGAGGTGAGATAAAACTATGGATGGGCCAAGCCGGCTAGTCGGAACAGGTGAGTCTTTAATTTTTGACGAAAGGAGTGGAAGTCGGTGGACAGCGGGCCTTTTGAGTTTGGTGTTTGCTTGCAAACCTTTCATTACCCAACTAGCTAATGCCATCAGTGCTGGAAGGGAGTGGGGTTTGGGTGGATCAGGAGTGGGAGGAGGAGGAAGAAGAAGAGGAGGAGGACTGTGAGGCCCCTTGGTGCTCTCTGAGGTTGGTTATTTTCGTGCAGACCTTCCATTATCAAACTAAGTAACACCATCAGTGCTAGAAGAGAGTGGGGTTTATGGAGAGGAGGAAGAGGAGGACTGTGAAGAGGAAGAGGAGGTAGACAGTGGGCCTTTTGAGTTTGGTGTCTGCTTGCAAACCTTTCATTACCCAACTAGCTAATGCCATCAGTGCTGGAAGGGAGTGGGGTTTGGGTGGATAAGGAGTGGGAGGAGGAGGAAGAAGAAGAGGAGGAGGACTGTGAGGCCCCTTGGTGCTCTCTGAGCTTGGTTATTTTCATGCAGACCTTTCATTACCAAACTAGGTAAAATCATCAGTGCTAGGAGGGAGTGGGGTTTGCTCTGTTTGTGTACAAATAAGTCATTTATTTGCTGTTATTTACTGATGGATTATTTGTCTGAATTGGTAACTCCGTGACACGGGTAGTAGAACCAGTTCTTGGTTACTGTGGACAGAGGGGATCCCAGAAATCTGAGGATCTCTTCAATGGGAGAAATAGACCACAAAACAAGACACGTGTGGGAAAACAGGGAAACGAAGGGCAGGAAGACAGCTGAGACAGCCAAAGCACTTATTTCATTCCCCTTTTAATACAAGCTGATCTCATTTGCGCTTCCTACGCAAATGTTAACTGGAACCCAATTATCCTTTGAATTCAGTGAATTACATTTTTAAAAAAAAGATCCATACATTAGAGGCAGTGCTACAGTGAGCCAAAGGCATATATTAGGCGAAATTGCTTGTAAAAAAACATGTACACCTGGGGGAGGAAATTTGCCTACAAATGTTGGTGCAGACTCTTGCGCTTTAATTGCCATGCGAATGCAGAATTGACTGAGTTGATCTTGCGGGTGAATAAAATGTGGCTCCGGTTGGAACTAAAATCGCGACCTGTGTCTACAGCAGGATGAGGTTGCATGGAGGGCAGAAAAGACCAAGAAATCATCTTTAGCTCTTCAAATAGTTTTAAAATTACTGCAACGAGATGAATCTGTGGCTGGATGAAAATAAGGGCAACAACTGGAGGCTAAAACATATGAAGAACGTTTGCAGGAACTGGGTATGTCTAGTTTAAGAAAAGAAGGACCGGGTGTGACATGATAGCAGCCTTCCAATATCTCAGGGGCTGCTACAAAGAAGAGAGAGTCAAACTATCCTCCAAGGCACCTGAATGCAGGAGAAGAAGCAATGGGTGGAAACTAATAAAGGAGAGAAGCAGCCTAGGAAAAAAACTTCTGAGAGTTAGAACAATTAATTCATGGAACAACTTTCCTCCAGAAGTTGTAAATGTTCCAACACTGGAAGTTTTAGATAACCATTTACCTGAAGTGGTATAAGGTCTCCTGCTTGAGCAGGGGGTTGGACTAGAAGACCTCCAAGGTCCCTTCCAACTCTGTTATTCTGTGCTATCCTGTCCTGTCCTGTCACATCCCATGTGAAAACCCTATTTTTTCCATCTGATCTGAGCGTACTTTTGGGAATTTGTTGTACTTTCAGAAATCAAGCATGTGATTCATACTCCCCCCCCCCCATTTTTCTGATGACCCTGAATGACCTGTACCCATAAAACCAGGTGAATTATTGGCTAATCAATCCATTTTCACCTCGTGTTTAAGAGAATGCCTTTCTGGTAGATGATACAGAAGCTATGAGAAAGGAACAGGTGTGTAACCTCTGATAGGTGTGGCTTTCTTTGGAGGTATTGTTTTGCCTCAATATATCCTTGGAGTGCCCGGACTTTCTAAAAACTGAAGAATGTTGCAGAGCGACCAGACTTTCTGAGGTTAATTCAACCATGTGGAAGCCACAGTTGCATTGTCTTCTAAGGGTGGAATCCTCACAAGATTGGATAGATGGATGCATGGATGGATGGATAGATGGATGACTGATAGATAGACAGAGAGAGAGAGAGAGACAGAGACAGACAGACAGACATTTATTTATTTATTTATTTATTTTCAAGATTTATAGACCGCCCCCTCTCCCCGAAGGGACTCGGGGCGGTGTACAGGCATCTCATTAAAAACCAGATACAAAAGATAAATACCCTTAAATACCCTTAAAAGCGAATTAAACCTAAATTCAGCTGTACAGAATAATAAAAGTTACCCCTAAATATTTAAAAATGCAGTCTTGAGGGATTAAAATTGGGATTAGGCCAGGGCGGCTAAATTGAACAGGTGGGTTTTAAGCTTCTTACGGAAGGAGCGGAGGTCGGTGGTAGTTCTGATGTCACGGGGGAGGTCATTCCAGAGGGTCGGGCCCATCACAGAGAAGGCCCTACTCCTGGGCGTCGCCTGCTGGCACTGCCTCGTGGACGGCACCCGGAGGAGTCCCTCTCTGTGAGAGCGAATCGGCCGAAGGGATGTATGGGGCAGGATACGATCCCGCAAATAGCTAGGTCCTGTGCCATGGAGCACTTGAGAGAGAGAGAGAGAGAGAGAGAGAGAGAGAGAGAGAGAGAGAGAGAGAGAGAGAGAGAGAGAGAGAGAGAGAGAGAGAGAGAGAGAGATACATAGATAGATAGATGATAGATAAATGATAGATATATGATAGTTAGATAATATTCCCCCTTCTCTTATTTCTATCACCTATTCTAATTTTAATCATGTCACCCTTTATTAAACGAACATCTTCAGCTCTGATTGAATGGTGGGGAATGGAAGGATTCAGAATCAGAATAGAGCGGGAAGGGACCTTAGAGGTCTTCTAGTCCAGCCCCCTGCTCAAGCAGGAGACCCTAGACCATTTCAATCAGAATAGAGCTGGAAGGGACCTTAGAGGTCTTCTAGTCCAGCCCCCTGCTCAAGCAGGGGATCCTACATAATTTCAGACAAGTGGCTTTCTGATTGGAAGGATTTGTCTCATATCAGATAAATCCTTCCATTTCTCCACCATCCAGCCAGAGCTGAAGAAGCTTCTTGGATGAGAAGCAAAATGTCCAGAAAGTCTAGTTGCCTCTTGAAAAAAACACTTTTGGGATTGTCACCAATTTTCCAAGAATTACAATTTTTTTTAAAAAAAGAATAGAATAGAATTCTTTATTGGCCACGTCTGATTGGACACACAAGGAATTTGACTTTGATGCATATGCCCTCAGTGTACATAAAGAGGCACGACAGATTTGTCACGAATTGAGGTACAACACTTAGTGACAGTCATAGGTGATAGTCATAGGGTACGAAGAAGCAATCAGGAAACAATCAATAGGATTACTTTTGCACAAAACTGGGAAAAAAATCAATACACCCTCAGATGAAACAATAAGTAGAAAAGTACTCAAATGTGCAGAGATGGACAAAATGACAATAGAACTAAAAGAAAGAGAAGAATCGGATTTCTATAAAATTTGGAATAGAATTTATAAGTGGCTAGAAAACAGAAGTCAAAACAGAAAATAGAGAATGTAAATTTAATGGTGATATAAATAAATATTATTATATGTGTTACTACTACTGTTATTATATTACAGGACAAAGTAAAAGCAGCAGGAAAGCAATGCAAAATGGAAAACTGGAAAGGCTAAATATGAAAGCCGATTCAGAAGGTTGTATAATTGCTTTACCTTATTATGTATGTTTTGTGTTTTGTTTTTTCTTGCTTGTTTGTTTGTTTTTTGTTTATTTGGATTTATATGCCGCCCTTCTCCAAAAGGACTCAGGGCGGCGTACAATATTAAAAAACACACATTCCAAAAGTAAAAATATATATATATACATATCCAAAAAAACAACCGAATTTAAAAGACTACATTTAAAATAAGTTAAAATTAACAGGCCAGGCTGGTTCTTGTTGTGTTTTTCTTTCTGTTTTTAAAGATTAAAATGCTCAATAAAAAAGGAAACAATAAATATAAATATAAATCGTAAGGATCCAAGCAACAAAGCTATAGTCCTGCAGTCATAAGTGGGAGGAGATGGGTGATAGGGACGATGAGAAGACTAATATTAGTAGTAATGCAGACTTAGTGAATAGTTTTGACAGTGGTGAGGGAATTATTTGTTTAGCAGAGTGATGGCATTCAGGGAAAAAACTGTTCTTGTGTCTAGTTGTCTTGATGTGCAGTGCTTTATAGCGTCGTTTTGAGGGTAGGAGTAGAAACAATGTATGTCCAGGATGTAAGGGGTCTGTAAATATTTTTTCTGACTCGTGCAGTGTAGAGGTCCTCAACAGAAGACAGGTTTATAGCCATTGTTTTTCTGCCATTCTGATTCTCCTCTGAAGTCTGTGTCTGTCTTGTTGGGTTGCAGAGCCAAACCAGACAGTTGTGAAGGTGCAGATGGTTTAGAGGCTTCACCCTCAAACGCAATTCACTTGAACCCTCAAATGTCATTCAAGTGACGTGATCCACAGAGAGCTGAGTTGAAGAGCCAATCACAGCTTCCAGACCCACTGAGCTTCTCTATCCAAAATATATGCTAAAGAGTCATGGATGGAGAGACCACAAGGGCAAACTTCAGAAGAAGCCCCTCTAGCTTGAGAGAGGAGGGTCATAATTTCCTAAATCCTGCCGTCTTGAAACTCCAGTCTTATCTCTGTTAGCCTTCGGGAGACATTGTGCAACTGGTTTAGCCAAACTGAGTTCAGCCCATAGTTTATAAACAGAACTAGCCGATAACCCAGGGTTGCCCGGGTATTTATTTATAGGGGGGAAATGTCCGGACCAAACATAATTTCTAATGTTGGATTTTCCCCCCTTACCAGAGGGAGCCCCCTTGTGGAGTACTGTGAAGCCACAACCATGGCAACTCTACTGCACTGTACAGTAGAAGCCATTTGAAGGCACAACAGGTTGTATTGTAACAGAACACACACACCAAGGGGTGTTAGGGATGTCTTAACCCCACAGGGGCTGAAAGGCAAAAGGGAAGCAGTATGCTCCTTCCCATATTTGGGCATGCCAGGTGCTTTAACAAAAACACTATTTGTGTGTGTGTGTGTGTGTGTGTGTGTGTGTACAAAAATAGTGCAAAAAGTGGACAAAAACATCCTGAAAACAGTCAAAAACATAGCCCAGAAAATGGCCCAGAAAGTGACCCTGAAAATGCCCCCAAAACGACCAAAAATATGATCAGGGGCGGGGCCAGCCAGTGGTGGAATTAGTCCGAACCGGTCAGAATGATTGAATCCCACATCTGCCTTTGAGGTGAGTGGTTGGCAGGCGGGACTGGGTGTGATGAGTGACGTTGAGTTGGCTACACCCACCCAGTCACATGACCATCTGGCCACGCCTACCCAGCCAGGGAACCAGTTATTAAATTATTTAAATCCCACCACTGGGCTGAACCTAATCCCTCTGCTAGGTGGAAATGGAGAGGTGCTAGGCCACTGTTGATTTACTTTTGGGGTTACGTTGCCAGTTTTGACAGCTGTGTTCTTCTCACAGCCGACTGTCAACGCTGGGAAGATTCAGACCGACACGGGACACAATTGCACACTGTTGTGTAAATCCAGAGGGAGGAGAGAGAGGCTGTTCTGCCTTGGAGATTTGGAAAAATACAACCGACCAGCAAATCTCAGTAAATGCCCCAGTTTTATCTCTGCTCTGTGCCCTGAAGGGCTCTCTTGATCCTTTAATTCTCCCTGTCAGAAACCCAGAGCCAATTTATGGGTGCTGCCAGGGAGGGGCACTATCCAGGCATGCAATTGTCAATCAAAGCCCAGATAGGCTGTTGGAAGAAATGTCCTTCTGGGTTCAGCTGCAAGTGGGGGAAAAGACACTGGAGACATGGAGGCTGCTTGGAAAGATGGTTTTAATAGTGGACAGGACCACATGGCCGGAGTCCTGAACAGAGAAGGGGAATCCCATGCTTCCAGATGTTGGGTGAAGATTTAAAAAAGGGCTGAGATGCTGAAAGTCCCTGGTTTGATATCCTCTCTGGCCTTTGATCTGGAGCTTGCATTCTGATTGGTTGTCAGACTCCCATGGGGCCATGCAGGGGCAACTCTCTAGGCTGGGCTTTGAGTCCCGCTTTGGTTGAGCATCACTTCTTCCCAGGTGCCCTGTGGTGAGATGGGTAAAGGGCTAATGCTATCATGGCTTAATCCCTTAATCCCTCTGAGCTGAAGGGGGTTCTTTGTTATGTAGAATAGACTGGCTTGGGCCTTTTAATGGCCCATTGACAAAGGTGGGGGATATTAAGAGTGAGTCTGTTTCTTGCCTAAAAACACGCTTCTCCATTTCTTACCCAGGGAAGCATAATATTCTGCCTTTTTTTTTCAATATTTCCCAGGATATTTCATTCTTCTAGGAGAGGGCTGGGTGCTAACTTCCTACAAGGCAGAATGGAAACACTTCCAATAGGCCTGAGGTGAGGAGAAATGTCTAGGGAGATCTCAGTCATCCATTGGAGTCTGAATCTGCAGAGGAGCTGGAACAAGAACTGAGAGCGATTGGAACCGTTTGTTTCTCAGTCTTGACAGTTTGAAGATGTGCAGACTTCAACTCCTACCTTTCCCGAGCTAGCCAGTTGAAATCTTAAATCTGGAAGGTTGAGAAACACAGCCCTGGTCATATTATCACCAAAATATAGTTTGCAATTTCCTTCTGCATGCAAGGTAGCGCCAAATATATAGGAACTCACTCTCCCTCCCCCCCCCTCTCTCATCATCATCATCATCTATCTTGCCAAAACAAGGGAACATAGGAACATTTTTCCCCTTGTGCCATCACTCTGCTGAACACCTAATTCATGCCTAAAGACATTTACCCTGGTAGTATGAGTATAGCATACTTATTCTCCTTCTCTTCATCTTCTTAACTCCCTCTTCTTATTGGTATTATTAGGTTGACGACGATGATGATTATACGGTTGCTTTGTATGCATACTGAAAGCTTTTTTTTTCTTTTACCCGAGACAAATTCCTTGTGTGTCTAATCACGCTTGGTGTGAAATAAAGTGTTCTGTTCTATTCTGTTCTATTCTATTCTATTCTATTCTATTCTATTCTATTCTATTCTATATCTACTCTACTATACTCTTCTCTACTCTATTTTCTTTTCCATTTTCTATTTTCTTTTCTATTTTCTCTTCTCTTCTCTTATATTATTCTATACTGCATTCTGTTCTGTTCTGTCTTGCTCTGCTCTACTCTACTTTACTCTGCTCTCCCTATCTTTCCCTTCCCTTCCCTACCCTTCCTATTGTCAGGCCTGTAGTTATGTTCCTTTTAGGATCTTTGGATGCCACACTTTCTATTATTTTCCTATGCTGTTTCATTAGTGTAGTAGTTGGGAGGGGGGAATAGAAAGGAGTAGATTTGTGGAATGTGTTGTTGTCATTCCTTTCTAGAAGCCCAAGGTCATCTTTTGTCGACGCCTGACCGGAACCAGCTGGGTGGAGTTGTCGGGGTCGAAGAAGAAGAGGATTGGACCATGTGATGGATTTATGGGTGTGCGCGTAAGTTCATGAACTTTCAACTGGGTGGAATTCCAGGAAGCAAATCAGATTTGGAATTCCACAGTTGTGCTAAGATGTCTGACTTATTAAATTGGAACTTTAAGGAAAGTTTTGCCTTGGATTTTGATTTAATTCTGCATGATACTTGGAATGCTGACACCTATCCTATCCTATCCTATCCTATCCTATCCTATCCTATCCTATCCTATCCTATCCTATCCTATCCTACCCTACCCTACTCTACCCTACCCTACCCTACCCTACCTTACCTTACCTTACCCTACCCTACCCTACCCTACGCATCCTACCCTACCCTACCCTACCCTACCCTACCCTACCTTACCTTACCCTACCCTACCCTACCCTACCCTACCCTACCCATCCTATCCTATCCTATCCTATCCTATCCTATCCTATCCTATCCTATCCTATCCTATCCTATCCTACCCTACCCTACCCTACCCTACCTTACCTTACCCTACCCTACCCTACCCTACCCATCCTATCCTACCCTACCCTACCCTACCCATCCCATCCCATCCCATCCTATCTTACCCTACCCTACCCTACCCATCCCATCCCATCCCATCCTACCCTACCCTACCTTACCCTACCCTACTCTACCCTACCCTACCCTATCCTATCCTATCCTATCCTGACCCATGTCTTTAATAACAAACAATAAGCAATTGAATCCCATGGTTACTTTATAAGAGATCAATGTCTTCTTCAGTGGTTTTAAATGTAGCCCTGGGTGGAAATTTAGATTCTGCTTTTCTTTGTCTTAACTGCAAGCCTCGCCACCTACGTCTTGCCCTCACAGTGCCCTGCTCAGAATCATGCAGGCCAAGCTGGTGAAAGCCACCATCGCCATCTGGGCACGGAGGGTGGGGGAGGCGGACTTGTCATCATTGTTGCAGAGATCGTTGGAACAGCAGGAGATGTTCCTTTTGGCAATGGAGATGTCCTTGTAGTACATGGTGCATGACGAAGCACATGCCTTAGAGATGACGGTGACAAACCCCATCAGACCTGGAAAGGAGATTGGCATGGAAGTTAGGGAGGCCCAGAAGGGACCCAGCTACCCATCCCACTTTATGGGGTAAGGCAATGTGTTGACCACAGAAACTCCCTAGCAGGTGGAACATGGGGCAGGATTTGTAAATCCAGAAGAAGAGGAGGTTTGGGACCTTCAAGCCTTTATCCTACAGGCTTCTCCCCGCCAATAGGAGAGAATATTTGTAGCTCAGGGTTGAACTGTGGATGCTTTCTGAGCTTGGTGGTTTTCTTGTAGATGTTTCATGACCCAATGAGGGAACGTCCTTAGTGGTACTTAGTGGGGTTTATGGGGAGGACGACAACTATGGGGTCCTTGGTGCTTCTAAGCTTGATGTTTTTCTTGAAGATGTTTTATGACCCAACTAGAGAACATCACCACTAACAACAGCTTCTAGCACTGATGATGTTCCCTGGTTGGGTAATGAAAGGTCTGCAAGAAAGCCAAGAGAAAGAGGGAGGGAGGCAGGGAGAGACAGAGACAGACACACACATACAGAGAGAGAGAGAGAGAGAGAGAGAGAGAGAGAGAGAGAGAGAGAGAGAGAGAGAGAGAGAGGGAGAGAGAGAAAATGAGAGTGAGAGAGAGAGAAAAAAGAATAAGATAGAGAAATCGAGAAAGAAAAAAAAGAAAGGGAGAGAAAGAATGAGAAAGAGAAAGAAAGAAAATGAGAGAGAAAGAAAATGAGAAAGAGAGAAAGAGATTGAGAAAGAGAATGAGAGTGAGAGAGAGAAAGAAAGAGAAAGAGAGAGAGACTGAGAAAGAAAAAAGAAAGGGAGAGAAAGAATGAGAAAGAATGAGAAAGAGAGAGAAAGAGAACAAGAAATAGAGTTGGAGGGAGAGAAAGAATAAGCATGAGAAAGAGTAAGAGAGAAAGAAAGACAATGAGAAAGAGAGAGAGAAAGACAATGAGAGAAAGAAAGAGAATGAGAAAGAAAGAGAGAGAGAAAGGATGAGAAAGAGAGCAAGAAAGAGACACACAGAGCGAGGCAGTTTGCAGCTTGGCTTACTGATCACATCTGTTTTGCAAGTCTGTTTTGACTTTTCTTTGCAGAATACCGTTGTTTTGCAGTTGTCGGTATAGAGTTGGATGTGGCAGGTGTAACACCAGAGAGAGCCACCTGCCAGAGAAGAAAGGCAAATTTTAGAGAGGCATTTAAGAGATAGAGAGCTTATTGAAAACAGCCAAGTATCCAGGTAGCTCTATTCATAAGCAAATGGCGCTCACTCAACATCCAAACCATGAAAAAACCATAATAGGAACTAAACAACATCCTTTCAAACACACAAGCCTCTTCGTTGCATCCTCTCACAGCAGCCCAAACTTCAACCAAACATAGCTCAGACAACCATGGACCCTTCACGGCCTCATGGGAATCTGACATATGCCAATAGAATACATGCCCTTCCACAGGAACAGGAAGCTCAAGGGCAAAACTCAAGAGAAGGTATAAAAGCCTCTCTCTCTCTCTCTCTCAACTTCAGGAGGTCAGCTGTCCCCAAATCATTGGTGGTTCTGCTTCATCATTGAACCCTCTTTCCAATCAGCTTCCATGTTTTCAGTGTCTTTCCCCCAGCTTGGAACTCAACCAGATGGACATTTCTTCCCACAGTTCCGTGCGAGGGGTGGGACACATGCAACCTTCACTTGCACAAATGGAGCATGCATGCGCTCGTTCGCTCTGCACACAAGGGAGGCAGGGGTGGGTTCCAGCATACCGGTGGCTGCTGGGAGCAGCAGCCACTGTACTGGAACGGTGCTTTGGATGGCTTACCTGCCCTCCCTCGTTCCTTACCTCTATTTGAGCTAGCCGGGCCATTTGTGCACATGCGCGCAATGTACGGCACCTGCGTGATGCTCCGCCGAGCAGCTGGAGCATCACAGGGCAGAGGGTGCGCATGAGTCCACGGCACGCATGCCCATGGTGGACGCCCAGCCCCGTTGCAGCGTGCCAATTGTGACGGGATCCGGAACCCACCACTGAAGTGAGGATATGTATGTGCTCACCCACCACTTCTGCAGTCCCAGGGTTGGGTTCCAGCTTCTTCTACTGCCGGTTTGCTCAGGGATGCGCTTCGGGCATGCACACGTTTGATGTGCGCAATAGGTAAAAAAAAAATGCTTCTGCACAGGCATAGAAGCAAGAAACAAGATAGTGGCACCTGGGGCACTGCCGATAGAACCGGTTCGGGGGCGTGGCCGGACAAGCCACTACCTACTCGGCTGAACCGATCCAAACTCGTAGGAACCTACCTCTGCACGGCCCGGATCCAAATGGTTCAAGGCCCAGTAATGGGCCACGGCGCATAGGGTTGTGGAGCCCTGTTCTAGATTATCTCTGACAAACAGCCACTTCAACTTTTAACTTTTATCAAAAGAGAGAGCATGAGAGAAAAGAAACGGCATGGCATGGCAAGATCATATTGGCTGGGGAAACAACCGATACTCCGTGAAATTGCTTTCTAAGATCTACAAGCACGGTAGTCCTCGACTTATAACCACAATTGAGCCCAACGTTTCCGTTGCTGAGTGAGACATATATTAAGTGAGTTTTGCCCCATTTTACGAAAGGGGAAATCACAGGACCCCGGCACCAGAGGTGGGTTCCTACCGGTTTGGACTGCGTGCGAGTCCGGCTGAAGTAATTGGTAGTAATTCAGCCAGACACACACCCAAATTGGTTCTACCCTCAGTGGCGCCATCTTGATTTTCTGTTCTGCACACAGGCTGAACAATCTTAATTGCAAAAATGTATTTTGCCCCTTTTCTAATGTTGTGCACCTGCACAGACCTTTCTAGGTGCACACATCACTGCGGCCAATTCGCTCTCACAGGGAGGGCCTTCTCCAGGTGCCGTCCACTAGGCAATGCCAACGGGCGACACCAAGGAGTAGGGCCTTCTCTGTGATGGGCCCAACCCTCTGGAATGACCTCCCCTCCGACATTAGAACCACCACCGACTTCCGCTCCTTCCGACAGAAATTGAAGACTCACCTGTTCCGACTGGCTGGCCTGGCATAATTATAACGTTTTCCTCCTGGCATACATATTTCTTACTGGTTTTTTAGGGGGATTGTTCTTTTAAACTTAATTTTATAGGATATTTGTTTGGGTTTTAAATTTTTAAATTTTAAATTATTTACTTAGCAGTACAGTTCTGTATATCTTTTTATCCTCCTCTTATTTATTTATCTATCTACTTAATAATTTTAATTGTCTAAATTTTATAGTTATTCATGATGTATTTCTGATATGGACTGTACACCGCCCCGAGTCCCTTTCGGGAGAGGGGGCGGTCTATAAGCGCCAAGAAAATAAATAAATAAATAAAATAAATAAATGAGCATGGGCACGCACGGAGCACAGGCGTGCAAAATTTGCCATGTTTTTTTGTGCGCCAAACTGGCAGTAATGTCAGCCGGAACTCACCCCTGCCCATGGCAATCATCATAAATAGGAGTCAGTTGGAAATGTCATCAGAAACCGGGATCCTACTATCCTGTGTGGTAGACATGTGTAGAAGCTTAAAAACATTGGACAAAAATTTGTATGTGGTTGGAGAAGATGATACAACAACATATTGATTTTAAACCAGAATTATTCTTGTTGGGGATTCTATCAGAAACTTATAGTAAAGAAAATGTATATTAGACTATTCATGTAATGACTGCAGCTAGAATTATATTTGCACAACGTTGGAAAAGTGAAGAGATCCCCGCGGATGAGAACATGATTAAGAAAATATTAGAATGTGCAGAAACGAATAGATTAACATTTGCAATTTAAAAAAGGGAAGAATCGGACTATTATAGTACATGGGAGTTATTTTATCAATGGTTAGAGAATAAATATGAAAATTAGAAATGAAAGCAGAGGAGCGGAACAGGGAAATTGTGAATAAAATAAAATAAAATAAGCTAAGAAGGGGATTGTTATAACAGTATGTTATGTAATAGAATAGATAAAATAATGAATGCGGCTGCAATTTTAGTTATTATTGCACAAAATATTTGTACCCAGAGGACACACTGTTAATAAAAGATGGTATCTTTGTATTAAAATAGAATAAAAAACTTTATATATAAAAAAAATAGGGGTCAGTTGCCAAGAGGCTGCAACCGTTGTAACTCTGAGATATGGCCGTGAGTTACTTTTTCCGGTGCTGTTGTAACTTTGAATGGACATTAAAGGAAGGGTCATAAGTCAAGGAGTACTTGCATAGGCACTGAACTCAATTGCCGGAACTTGATTGCCAGAGGATGGCAAAAATACAATAATTTTAAAAAGCACCCTAATTATGGCTGAAAACATATCTTCCACCGCCGAGTCCAGTGCGATCAAGGAGGATAAGTGCTCGGCTGTTAATGGTCACTTCAGGCTACTGTGGGTAAGGCTCCCCAGTCCTGCCTTGACCTCCCAAGGCATTTTTGGGTCTGCTTGGCAGGAAAAACCAGATTCCTGGCTTTTGCAGAAGCATCTGTGGGCATCCATGGCTGAGTAATAACTCCCCCGGAGTAATTTCTCAAGGTTTTGCAGGCGAGCCAGGAGGGTGGAGTCAAGTGAGTCACCAGCCCGGAGGCATTGCGTTCCCACAAATGGTTTAAATCTAACCCTTCTTGAATCCTTTTGACTGATACTTGACTAGGGTTTTGCGTATGGATCTGAGCAATGAATCAGTTTAACCGGAATTGAATGTCTGGTCCTGATTCTTTGATCCCAACAGGTTTTTTAAAAAAACAAAAACAGGGTCCTAAGAAACAAAGGTTGAGCGTTCCCTAGATAGAGCAATAAGCTGTTCCCCCCCCACTTTCCTTTGAAACACGAATGACCCAAAATCACATCACTCAATAAAATGGTTGAATTGGCTGCAGTGAATTTTTCCATGGCAAGTTGGCTGTGGCGAACTGGCCACGGTGAATGTTCTGACCTAGGTTTCCCCCAAAAAGCACGAGGCAGAGTCCTGGTCCTGACAAAACCCCTTTTATGAAACAAATGTGAATTCCTCTCATTCACATTCAGCCAAGGCCTGGCAAACTGTCTTTCAAAGGAGTATTTATGACTACAGACCTTATCTAGCTTGGAAAGCTGCCATGTAAATATTTCCCAAATGAGGTGCTGTGCAAGGAAAGACTGGGCACATAGTCTCTGAGATTCAGGGATAGATCTTCACACTCCTGAAATGAATCTAATGACCGAACGAACAAATAGTTTCCTGCAAAAGCCCCCTCCCCTTTCGCTCCTCTTTTATTTCCTATGGGAGGGGCCAATCACTGTCCATCTGTGGCTTTACTCCCAAGTCCACCCTGATTTCTGAGCTGTTCTTTTCTTCTGGCAGCTCTGCGCATGCTCACACTGGGAACAGGCTCCAGCTGTTCCTCTGCCTCATTGCTGTCTAGCTCCGAAGGCACCTGATCACTGCCAGGTGGTCTCGGCCCCGTCTCTGCCTCCAATGCAGAGCCCTCATCAGAGCCTTCCTCAGCCTCAGGACTGGCCCATGCTCCTCCCCAACCTCCTTACTATCCGCTGCCAGATCCACTGGTGGGCCACAACCGTGATTTGGCAGTGGTGAGTTAGCTGCAACAAGTTAGCTATGGTGAGTGAGTTGTCCTACTCTGACTTTACCCTTTTGAAAGACATGGTTCTGACAATGGGCCTGGGCAAGCCAGGGTGATACAGAGTCCATCAAGTGGTTGGCTTGATGGGTCTCACAAAGTTTATTATGGTTTGCGCTAGGATTTTATTTCTGTAAGGTGCCCGGAGTCCCGGTGAGGTGGCCATATCAATTTTCTCGGCCAACATCCAAGCAAAGAAATAAACATATTATAAAAGCTAGTGCCATCCTGGGTTGTATAAACAGAGGCATAGAATCAAGATCACATGAAATACTAGTGCCACTTTATAAAGCCTTAGCATACTGCCAACAATTTTGGTCACCATACTACAAAAACAATGTTGAGACTTTGGGAAAAGTGCAGAGAAGAACAACTAAGATGATCAAATGGCTGGAGACTAAAACATATGAATAATGGTTGCAGGATTTGGATCTGGCCAATTTAGAGAAAAGAAGGACAAGGGGGGGACATGATAGCAGTCTTCCAGTATTTGAGGGACTTCCACAAAGAAGAAGGGGACAACATTCTCCAAAGCACCAGAAGGCAGGACAAGAAACAATGGATGGGAACTTATCAAAGAGAGAAGCAACCTGGAATTAAGGAGAAACTTCCTAACAATGAGGACAATTAACCAGTGGAATAGCTTGCCATAATAATAATAATAATAATAATAATAATAATAATAATAATAATAATAATAATAATAATAATAATAATAATAATAATAATAATAATAATAATAATAATAATAATAATTTCTTAGCCGCACCCTCTCCCGAAGGACTCGGGGCAGCGTACAATAAAAACATAACAATACAAGTATGGACAAATATACAAATAATATAGACGTATACAAAGACGTATACAAAGACGTATACAAAGAGGAGGTGGACAAATGGATGGAAACAATTAAAATCACAATATTAAAATCCCCTAAATAAATTAGATAAAATTACAACAATAAAAAACCCGTCAGGAGCGATACGTTCAGACTATAGTTGAGCCAGGCCAGCTACTTGAAATAGGTGGGTCTTGAGCTTTACACGGAAGGAGCGGAGGTCAGAGGTAGTCCTAATATCCGGAGGGAGGTCATTCCACAGGGCTGGGCCCGCAACAGAAAAGGCTCTGCTCCTAGGGGCCTTCAGAAGTTCTAGGTCAGTCATGGCGAACCTTTTTTGGCTCACGTGCTAAAATTGGGGTGAGCGCAGGGGGGTCGTGCGTGGGCATGCCACACCCATAATGCTATGCGCACGACCAGCGCTCCTCCCCATTTTTGGCGTGCTTTTTTCGCCCTCCCCAGACTCCAGAGGCTTTATAGGAGCCTGGCGAGGGCTAAAACAGCCCCCCCCCAGAGGCCCTCTGGAGGCTTCAGGAACTTCCCTGAAGGCTCCGGAGGGCTAAAACCAGTCCTATGAGCAACCCGAAAGTGACTTCCTGTTTGCTCGTTGTGTCTTTTTTAGCCCTCAAGAGCCTTCAGGGAAGCCTCCTGAGAGTTCTAGAACGCTCCGGAGGGCTGAAACGAGCCATACGAGCAAACCGGAAGTCCGTTCCCAAACTTCCAGTTTGTCCTTAGGGCTGGTTTTTCATGATCCAGAGGCTTTAGGGAAACTCCTGAAGCCTCCGGAGGGCGAAAAATGGCCTCAAAAGAAGGCCGAAGTGAGCTGGCCAGTGCATGCATGCGCACTGGCCAGCTGACAGGGCAAGCCTCGTGTGCCCTGACAAATGGCTCTGAGCACCACCTGTGGTACGCGTGCCATAGGTTCGCCATCACGGTTGTAGGTGCTTCATCACTAGATGTTTTTAAAAGAGAATGGACGGTCACCTGTCTGAAATAGGATAGGTTCTCCTGCTTGAGCAGGGGGCTGGACTATTAGATCTCCAAGATCCCTTCCAGCTGTATTGTATTGTATTATATTGTATTGTATTGTATTGTATTGTATTGTATTTTGTTGCATTCTATTCTATTCTATTCTATTCTATTCTATTCTATTCTATTCCATTCCATTCCATTCCATTCCATTCCATTCTTCTATTCTATTCCATTCTATTCTATTCTATTCTATTCTATTCTATTCTATTCTATTCTATTCTATTCTATTCTATTCTATTCTATTCTATTCTATTCTATTCTATTCTATTCCATTCCATTCCATTCTCTATTCCATTCTCTATTCCTATTCCTATTCCTATTCCTATTCCTATTCCTTTCCTATTCCTTTCCTATTCTATTCTATTCTATTCTATTCTATTCTATTCTATTCTTAAATAAGTGTCCAAAATGAGCCCAAGGCGCACCTGAGGAACAGGAGGGATGGATCTGGTGAAGCTAAATTTCCTAGGAAAAGCATTGCTGAAATGGAAGGCGGATCTATTAGAAGACTCACTTGGCTGTATAAGGAGGACTCCAGTCAACAGGAGGATCAGAACGGCTCTCATCATTGGTGGCTGAATCTGTTCTGCAGAGAATGGGACATCGTCTCTCCACCTTGCTTCACCGTCTCTGAAAAATAGCTGTTGAACCACGTGTGGCTGGAAGATCTACCTAGATCTCCAAGAGCTTCTTCCCATCACTCTCTAGGATTTCTGTGACACCACTGTTCTTCTTTTTCTAGAATACTAACTGATGCTTGATTGACCTTGTATGAAATCTCATGATCTGATCTAGGCTTCCCGAGAGCATGAAGCAAACTCCTTGTCCTGACAAAAAACCCTTTTATTAGTTGACTGTGAATTCTGCTCCTACCCAGCAAAGTCTTTCAAGGGAGGATTTACAGTCACAGACTTTATCTGGCTTGGAGAGCTGCCAGGCCGAGATCTGAGAAACTTGGCCAGGAGTCTCAGAGAGTCACGAATCAATTAAGTAAACTAATTGTCTCCTACAAACTCCACTCCCCTTTTGCTCCTCTTTTATTTCCTCTGGGAGGAGCCATTCGTCGTCCACCTATGGCCTTACTCCCAAGTCGACCCTTGTTCTTTGGCTGTTCCCTTCGTCTGGCAACTCTGCACATGCGCACACTGGGAACAGGCTCCAGCTGTTCTTCTGCCTCACTGATGTCTGACTCTGAAGGTAGCTGATAACTGGCATACGGCTCTGGCCCCCTCTCTGCCTCTGACACAGAGCCCTCATCAGAGCCTTTCCCAGCCTCCAGGACTGGCCCATGTTCCTCCCCAACCTCCTCACTGTCCCAATCTGCTGCCAGTCCAATGGCCACTGGAGGACCACAATATCTCAGAGTTTTTAGGCAACGTGGAACCTAGCAGAAGTAAGGAACTAAAGGAAAGACTTCTCCCTCCTCAAGCAGGACGGGTGGAATTTCTCCAGCTGGTCTCTTAAGATGACAAATTCCCCTTTTTTGTTAAACCCACTTTGTCATCTTCACATTAACTTGGTCCATTCATTTCAACCAGCACAGCTCAAATCATGCCTCTCTGAATTCAATAAATGTTACGGTGAGGTGGGAGAAGACCTGAGGGCATCTACAACTAGAAGTAAAAAAAAAAATCAACCAATTTTACCTCAGAAACCTCAACAAAGGAAAAGCCCATGGGGTTGCTGTTATTGCGGTTCTGTCAGGAAATAACTCACAAATAAAAATAAAAGTCAGGAACACTTAGTCCCAGGTCTAGTTTCTTAGGTAGGACTTCTACTCAAGAGTTAGCAGAAGTGGAGAACTTGGTGCCCTTCTAGATTTGGTTGACTGGTAAGTCTGCTTACTGGTTAGTGTATTGAAGAGAAGGACTTGGGGAGACATAGTAGCATCTTCCAGTACTTGAGGTGCTATCATAGACAGCTTCTAGCAGATCCAGCTAATATGGCCAGAGGAAAAGATGCTGGGTTAGGTGACTCAGGACCACAATTGGTTTCCCCATCCTTGATCTTAAGCAAGATGCTGACCTCAGATGGTGGGCTCCATCAGCAAAAGTAGCAAGTTCTCCAAAGCTTTAATAGAGGGTCTTCCAGCTGAAGAAATGCTTAACTCATTTCAAAGCTGTCCATATTTATTGTGATACAACAACACTGGAATCCTAATATATGTATTCCAGGAAAATTGTCTACAGATGGGATGGGATCCAAATATCCTAAGATATTCTCAGCCACTTCACTCACTGGGACACAAGGGACTCTACCCAGGACTACGAGAGGGAAATCCATCAACAAACCATGGACAATTCTGAGAAACTTACTGAACATTCATTGGGTGTTTGGAGAGACTTGTAGGGGAGGACTTCTTCAACTTTGACCCCCACCAGCTTTCTGACATCAAGGCTAGGTGAAGCATCACAAAAGCTACTTCTTGAATCATCCACTTTCTGGACATATGTAGGAAAGAGTTGATGGCAAACCAGGGAGACCTTCCCATGGGTGTCCTACCCAAATGGGTGGATTTCTCTGCTAACAGCTGAAGAAGCGGGATGACCTTCTAAAAGTCTGATCAACCAAGAAGAAGAGTGAACTACCACAACTTTATATACAGTCTATATTTATATAGATATCTCTAGCTTGGTCTTGTCAATTCTCTAAAAGTGCCTCTCTATGGGCTCTGAATGAGGAAAGATTTCCCAGCATAATGGAAGCCAAGATGGTGGGATCTGTGTCTCCTAGATCCATTACTGAGGTCCATTTATCTTGAGATATCAAAGAATGAGTGAGAGCCATGGCTGGTCCCTATAGCTGGGGAATTTTGAGAATTGAGGTCCACAAGTGGTTTTTTTTTTGGGGGGGGGGGTATATCACTGGTAAGTCTAGTGTATTGAAGAGAAGGACTTGGGGCAACATGGTAACATCTTCCAGTACTTGAGGTGCTGTCATAGACAGGAGGGGGTCGACCTTTTCTCCAAAGCACCTTGAAAGCAGGACAAGAAGAAATGGATAGAAGCTAATCAAGGAGAGAAAACTAAGGAGAACAATTAATCAGTGGAACCCCTTGCCTCTAGAAGGTGTGGGTGGTCCATTTCTGGAGATTTGTAAGAAGACACTGGACGGCTATTTGTCTGAAACGGTAGAGTGTCTCCTGCCTGAGCAGGGGGTTGGACTAGAAGACCTCCAAGGTTCAACTCTGTTTGTATTCTGTATTCAGTACTTTGTATGGTATGGTATGGAGGGTGGGATTGAAAAAAATTAGCAACCAGTTCTCTGCCCGGTTGCTAGTTGGGCGTGGCCATGGGGGCATGACCTCCTCAGCCTCCCCATGGGGGGGCATTTTACAATAATAATACAATAATACAATAGTAGAGTTGGAAGGGACCTTGGAGGTCTTCTAGTCCAACCCCCTGCCTAGGCAGGAAACCCTATACCGTTTCAGACAAATAGCTATCCAACATCTTCTTAAAGACTTCCAGTGTTGGGGCATTCACAACTTCTGGAGGCAAGCTGTTCCACTGATTAATTGTTCTCACTGTCAGGAAATTTCTCCTCAGTTCTAAGTTGCTTCTCTCCTTGATTAGTTTCCACCCATTGCTTCTTGTTCTACCCTCAGGTGCTTTGGAGAATAGTTTGACTCCCTCTTCTTTGTGGCAACCTCTGAGATATTGGAATAATGCTATCATGTCTCCCCTAGTCCTTCTTTCTCTTAAGCTAAACATACCCAGTTCCTGCAACCGTTCTTCATATGTTTTAGTCTCCAGTCCCCTAATCATCTTTGTTGCTCTTCTCTGCACTCTTTCTAGAGTCCTCTAGATTTTAGCCCTCTTCAGCATCTGGAGGCTTTCCTCAAGCCTCCAGAAAGGTGAAAGCATCCTCCCCTGGGCTCTGGAGCCCCCCAACCCCCCGAAGCTGGAAATGGGCCAATTTCTGGACTTCTGAAACTTCCGGTAGGCCCATTTTTCGCCATCCCAGAGCCTCCGTGTCAGCCCTGCACTTATGTGGCATGATGAATGGGCCGCATGGAGACTCCTGGGAAGGGAGGGGTGGGGTGGGTGGGGCCAGCCGGTCCTTGCAACAACCAGTTCGGCAAACCAGATGCAAAATTAGCACCCGGTTCGCTCAAACCGGTGCAAACCGGCTGAATTCCACCCCTGACGGTATGCTATGGTATAAACATCTGATTTTGTCTCTGGAAGTGAAAAGCTCAGATAAGTCACTACACCAATCACTTGGAGGTTAGCGAGATGTGGGACTCAGTACAATTGTGGTAAGGCAGGTCCTGGTGGGACACAGCTGCTATGTGCAATGTGCCCCGCCTGGATCCGGCAGCTCAAAATACAGAATAACAAGAGTTAGAAGGGGCCTTGTAGGTCATCTAGTCCAACCCGCCACCCAAGCAGAAGACCCTACACCAGTGATGGCTAAACTTTTTGTCCTTGTGTGCTGAGTTTGTGCTCAGGCGCAGGCGCCCACACCTACACTGTAATGTGCCCCACCCCCATGGCATGTGCACACAACCCCATGCGCGCACATGACTCCCACACCCCATTTTGAGCCTAGCAGGCCTCCCTGAAGCTGCCTGGGACCAAAAATGGGCTGCAGGGGGGCGCTGCTCCCCCTTGCTCCCCCCATGCATGCTTGCATGACCCTCCTGCCCCCACGCTCATCTCTGCATTCACAGCAGAGGCCCAAAAATCAGCTGGCCGACGGGAGGCACATGGACATTCGCGGTGGAGGTGAGTTGGGCAATGGCTCGCATGCCCGCAGAGAGGGCTCCATGTGTCACCTGTGGCAGGTGTACCATAGGTTCGCCATCATGGCCCTACACCATTTTGACAGAGGGCAGTCCAGTCTCTTCTTGAAAGCCTCCAGGGATGAAGCTCTCACAACTTCTGAAGTTCTATTGCTTGATTGTTCTCACTGTCAGGAAATTCCTCCTTATTTCCAGGTTGAATCTCTCCTTGGTCAGTTTCCATCCATTGTTCCTTGCCTGGCCCTCAGGTGCTTTAGAGAATAGCTTGACCCACTCCTGTCTCTGGCAGCCCCTCTAATATTGGAAGATGCTATCGTGTTTCCCCTTATCCTTCTCTTCAATAGACTAGCCAGGCCCAGTTCCTGCAACCGTTCATCGTATGTTTTAGCCTCCAGTCCCTTAATCAACTGAAGAGCACTTGATAATCTGGAGTTCTGGAAATTCTTGTTCTGCAAGAACATCAAACCACAATATTTTTGATGGGCTTTACCGGAACGAAAGGGTGGGGAAGGGCAAGATACAAAAAGAAGGCAGGTGCTTCCTTCATGCTATTTATCTTATCAATGGAGCTACAAGCAAACACGCGGCCACCAAGGACTAAGGGAAAGTCCTTAACTTACAACAGTTCATTTAGTCACACGGGTCACTGAGAAAAGTGACTTATGACCGTTTTTCACATTTATGACCATTGCAGCTTTGAGACGGAGATAAGCAGCACCCCCTAGAGTTGGGAACGAGTAACACATATATGCGAGGGGAACCCTTATCTTTACCTTTTACGGAATGAAGGGTGAGCGTGCAAACCTGATCTAACTTTTGTACACTGTGCATGTCTACCTTAATCTTTATATTCTTTATTTTCTTACTTTCCACTTAGGGATGTCTCGGGAAAGACTCCTGGCGACAGCTCTCAAGAGCTCTGTGATTGGGGGATTTTGTGATCTTCCAATAAACGATCCCCCCCCCACCCACCCCCACCCCGGTTTCATTTGCAGGGATGGACAAAAAAAGAGAGAGAGGAAGTTTTAAGAGCCTGACCTGCAGTATTGATAACTATCCAAAAGGAGGCGCTGTTGCACTTCTGTTCACAATTGGGATTTTTTGTGGTCAACCCAACATTTTAAGTCAACGCATCAAAAAAGCGTTTGACATTTTTTTGGGGGGGGTGCCTTTTTGTCATTTTGCTAATTAGCTCCCCTCTTTCTCCTTGGTGGAAAAGAAAGCAAGCGGGAATCGTAGGCAGCGTTCCTTGTTTTTTCGTTGGAGGAATTTGGCGATGAGGCTTCCTGTGCGAAAGGCCTGACGTGAGAATCAAGCCAAGGCAGAATGCACAAGAGCCCCTATCTCTATTTGCACGAGGCACATTCATTAGAGGTATTAAAGAAAAAACCCAATCTTAAACTTGTTTAGATATGCAGATGTCCGTCTGTGTTTAATGTAATATTATGAAACTTCAGCAAAATGTGAATAAGAGAATATTTAGAAGAGAAGAGAGAAGAGAAGAGTTGGAAGGGACCTTGTAGGTCATCTAGTCCAACCCGCCTCCCCAAGCAGAAGACCATACACCCGTGATGGTGAACCTATGACATGTGTACCACAGGTGGCACATACAGCCCCCTCTGTGGGCATACGTGCCATCACCAGCTGCTCTTCTGGTTTCATGGGTGCTAGAGTGCCAGAAAACAGCCTGAAAAATGCCCTAAAAGCGGGCTTTTTTCTGGGCCATTTTGATATCCATTTTCCAGCCATTTTTCAGGCTGTTTTCTGGGCCGTTTTTCAAGCCAAAAACAGTCCAGAACCCTCCTCCCCCAAAGGGCCAGAAAACACCCTGAAAATGGCTGGAAAACAGCCCAGAAATCAGCCAAAATACAGGCATGTGCACGCCAGCCAGCTGGTCTTTGGGTTTACGGTCCTCTTCTTGAAAGCCTCCAGTCATGAAGCTCTCACAACTTCCGAAGGCAACTTCTGTTCCATGGGTTGACTGCTCTCACTGTCAGAAAATTTATCCTTATTTCCAGGCTGAATCTCTTCTTGATCAGTTTCCATCCATTATTCCTTGTCTGGCCCTCAGGTGCTTTGGAAAATAGCTTGATCCACTCCTCTCTCTGGCAGCCCCTCGAATGTTAGAAGATGCTATCATGCCCGCCCCTGGTCCTTCTCTTCACTAGACAAGCCATGCCCAGTTCCTGCAACCGTTCATCGTATGCTTTATCCTCCAGTACCCTCATCATCCTGGTTGCATTTCTCTGCACTCTTTCTAGAGTCTCAACATTTTTTTATAATGTGATGACCATAACGATGCAGTACTCTAGGTGTGGCCTTCCTAAGGCTTTATAGAATGGTATTAGTAACTCACTTGATATTCATTGTATCCCTCTGTTAATGCAACTCAGGATTGCATTGGCTTTTTTGGCTCCTGCAACACACTGCTGGCTCATATTTAGCTGGTTGTCCACTAAGACTCCGAGATCCCTCTCACAGTCACTGCTATTAAGAAACTGGTTTCACTCAGTCTACATATGACCTTCTCACAGTCAAGGGAGAATCCAGATTCACTTACCATTTTAGGAATATAACAACTGTAGTGATTCATTTTGCAGCTGTGGTAAAATGGGACAAAACTGTTGCTTGGCAACAGAACAGAACTTGGAAGCTTCATTCTTGGAAGCTTTCAAGAAGAGACTGGACCAGAGATGGGTTTCTACAAATTTGCACCAGTTCGGGCAAAATGGATAGTGGTAATTTGGCCTGGGTCACAGTGACTCAGGCTGGCCATGCCCCTGAATCAATTCCCTGGTTTCTGGTGCCGTTGCCGGAATGTTTTATATTAGCTTTTCATGGTCTTCGTGCATGGGCAGAACAATTTACAGTGAACTGCGCAAGCACGCGCAATGCACATCTGGTGCACGTATGAAGCAAACCAGTACCAATACAATAGAATAGAATACAATAGTAGAGTTGGAAGTGACCTTGGAGGTCTTCTAGTCCAACCCCCTGCCTAGGCAGAAACCCTATACCGTTTCAGACAAATGACTATCCAACATCTTCTTAAAGACTTCCAGTGTTGGGGCATTCACAACTTCTGGAGGCAACTTCTGTTCCACTGATTAATTGTTCTCACGGTCAGGAAGTTTCTCCTCAGTTCTAAGTTGCTTCTCTCCTTGATTAGTTTCCACCCATTGCTTCTTGTTCTGTCCTCAGGTGCCTTGGAGAATAGCTTGACTCCCTCTTCTTTGTGGCAACCCCTGACCAACGCCAGTAGGAACTCAGCCCTGGACTGGACTGGACTGACATCTGTCAGAAATGGTGTAGGGTCTCCTGCTTGGGCAGAGGGTTGGACTAGATGACCCACAAAGGGTCCCTTCCAACTCTGTTATTCTGTCGTTCAGAAGTGTTGGGCTCAACTGTGGTCGTAACTCAAGGACCACCCGTAATCTGAGGAAATCTTGAGCACCTGAAAAGATAATTGGATGAGAAAAGAGATGGCAAGCCCAAAAGTTATCCCTTTGGAGATACTGTTTTTCCCCCCAAAAGATTATCTCGTTTCTCTTAGTTCCCTCAATTATCACCTCACCCACAGCTACTGTAAAACATGTCTCATTTGTTTTTAAAATCGACTTTGTTCCCTGCTGGAGAGAAAAGGAATCTTGTACCCATATGTTTTTTCACCTTAGCAGGTATGCTGCTAGGATGGGCGCTGAGGTGTCATATAAAAATGAGGATAGATGGCTGGTGTCACACATTGTGCTTTGAACAGCAGGCACTAAACAAACCTCTCTCTCTCGATTATCAATTTTGTACTGACAAGAAAATCACAAGAGCTTTCATTGTCTTCTACCGAATCTTTTAATCACTCTATAAAGCCTTAGTAAGGCCACACCTAGAATGCTGCACCTGCTGTCAGGGTTCCAAATAGCATCCAAAAGTAAATCAGAGTCCGAGGCAAAGTATTGCTCAAAGTTCCAATTTATTAAGAGAGCCATGTTGGCACATCTGGGAAAACCTGAATCTGAAAGCTTCCCGGTTTCCCCCACCCAGATGAAAGTTCAAGACCTTGCCCCCACACCCACCAATCCATCCCATGGTCCAATCTCCCACTGCCATGCTGGCAGCTTCCACCCATCCAGTTCTGGTCAGGTGCAGAGGTGCAGAGACAAAGGATGACCTTGGCTTTCTAGAAAGGATTTTGTTATGGCTGCATATCATTTAACTCCGTACAATCCCCCCTCCCATTTTCCCACCATAGAAAAGGTATAGCGGAATAATAGAAAGTGTGGCAGGCCAGAGATGCACAAGAAAAGATGGCTGCAGGCCTGGTCACCACACTATAAAAAAGACATTGAGAAACTAGAAAATGTGCAGAGAAGAGCAACCAGGATGATTAGAGAACTGGAGGCTAAAACATATGAAGAACGGTTGCAGGAACTAGGCATGGTTAGTCTAGTGAAGAGAAGGACCAGGGTTAGGACAAACTGTTCCATTGGTTAATTGCTCTCACTGTCAGAAAATTTCTCCTGATTTCCAGGTTGAATCTCTCCTTGATCAGTTTCCATCCATTCCTCCTTATCTGGCCTTACAATAATACAATACAATAATACAATAGCAGAGTTGGAAGGGACCTTGGAGGACTTCTAGTCCAACCCCCTGCCTAGGCAGGGAACCCTATACCGTTCCAGACAAATGGCTATCCAACATCTTCTTAAAGACTTCCAGTGTTGGGGCATTCACAACTTCTGGAGGCAACTTCTGTTCCACTGATTAATTGTTCTCACTGTCAGGAAATCTCTCCTCAGTTCTAAGTTGCTTCTCTCCTTGATTAGTTTCCACCCATTGCTTCTTGTTCTACCCTCAGGTGCCTTGGAGAATAGTTTGACTCCCTCTTCTTTGTGGCAACCCCTGAGATATTGGAAAACTGCTATCGTGTCTCCCCTAGTCCTACTTTCTATTAAACTAGACATACCCAGTTCCTGCAACCGATCTTCATATGTTTTAGTCTCCAGTCCCCTAATTGTCTTTGTTGCTCTTCTCTGCACTCTCTCCAGAGTCTCCACATCTTTTCTACATCGTGGCGACCAGAACTGAATGCAGTATTCCAAGTGTGGCCTTACCAAGGCCTTATAAAGTGGTATTAACACTTCATGTGATCTTGATTGTATCCCTCTGTTGATGCAGCCTAGAACTGTGTTAGCTTTTTTGGCAGCTGCTGCACACGGCTGGCTCCTATTTAAATGGTGGTCCACTAGGACTCCAAGATCCCTTTCATAATTATTACTGTTAAGCAAGGTACCACCTATACTGTACCTGTGCATTTTGTTTTTCTTGCCTAAATGTAGAACCTTACTCTTTTCACCATTGAATTTAATTTTGTTAGATAGTGCCCAATGTCCAAGTTTGTCAAGATCCTTCTGTATCTTTAGCCTATCTTCTGGAGTGTTGGCTATTCCTGCCAGCTTGGTGTCATCTGCAAATTTGATGAGTTCCCAATTTATTCCCTCATCCAAATCATTGATGAAGATGTTGAAGAGTACTGGGCCTAAAACAGAGCCTTGGGGTCCTCCACTTCATTCAGGTGCTTTGGAAAATAGCTTGACCCACTCCTCTCTGTGGCAGCCCCTCCAATATTGGAACACTTCTATCATGTTCTCCCCTGATCCTTCTATATAACTATGTAATTCTGTTATTCTGGATGCTCATGTCTTCAGTATGGATTGATTAAGAATTAATTTAAACAAAGCAGCATTGTGGGGTAGAAAGTTAGTTTCTGCAACCACCGTTATGGGAGCTGACTTGAATTGTGAGCAGTGCCAATAGCCCCAGGATAAAAGCACCAAGGTGCAGTGAAGCATTCTTGGCTATACTGAACCTGAAGCAGGAAACTCCTAAAAGTTAATTGACTGAGAGCGAAGGGGCAAAACAGCTTCCTTGCATTTAACTTGCCTTCAGTAAAACTAGATAAGCATTGTCAGATTAAGCGCACACAATGTGCTAAGCCTTAAAATTGTTAGTTGTTGCTCTGCTGACAAAATATGCCAGTCTTATTTTGTCTTCGAGCAAAGTTTCCCAACCTTGCCAACTTTAAGGTATGCGGACTTCAACTCCCAGAATTCTCCAGCCAATATGGGGATTAGGGAGGAAAAAAGCATGAAATAATAGGGTTGTGAGGGACCTTGGTGGTCTTCTCGTCCACCCCGCTGCTCAAGCAAGAAAGCTTGCAAGAAGGCCTGAGCTAAAACAAAGCAAACGGCCTCCTGGATTAGCATGTTGGTTTGCACACTAGCCAAAAAGAGACTGCACATTTTTTGTTTTACTTGGCTGGTCTTCTGCAGCTACTGTTCTCAAAATGTTTGCTAGAACTAGGTATGTCTAGTCTGATGAAAAGAAGGATTAGCAGAGACATGATAGCAGTCTTCCAATATCTCAGGGATTGCCACAAAGAAGAGGGAGTCAAGCTATTCTCAAAAGCACTTGAAGGCAGGACAAGAAGCAATGGGTGGGAACTAACCAAGAAGAAAAGCAACCTAGAACTAAGGAGAAATTTCCTGACAGTGAGTACAATTAATCAGTGGAACAACTTGCCTCCAGAAGTTGTAAATGCTCCAACACTGGAAGTCTTTAAGAAAAGATTGGATAACCATTTGTCTGAAGTGGTGTAGGGTTTCCTGCTCAGGCAGGGAGTTGGACTAGAAGACCTCCAAGGACCCTTCCAACTCTGTTATTCTATTCTATCTGCATGCGTGTGATGAATCAACAAGAAGCAATGGATGGAAGATAATCAAGGAGAGAAGCAATAGAGAACTAAGGAATGATTTCCTAACAGTGAAAACAAATAATCAGGGAAATGGCTGCATCCAGAAATTGTGAGTGCTTCATCACTGGAGATTTTCAAGAAGAGATTGGACAGTCTTCTGTTTGTAATGGCATAGGTCTCTGGCTTGAACCATGGGGTTGGACTAGAAGACCTCCAAGGCCCCTTCAGACTCTATTATTCTGTAATGTTGAAAGCCAATTCTCCATACCAAAGTTTGAATAGCCACAATTTCCTTGAGAAGTTGGTAAGATTTAACTGAGATTGGAGACAGTAAGAAGATGTTGAGACTCTAGAAAGAGTGCAGAGAAGAGCAACCAAGATGATTAGCGGACTGTGGAGGCTATAACATATGATGAATGGTTGCAGGAACTGGGCATGGCTAGTTAGGGAAGAGGACAACCAGGGGAGACATGATAGCAGTCTTCCAATATTTGAAGGGCTGCCACAGAGAGGAGGGGGTCAAGCTATTTTCTAAGGCACACGAAGGCCAGACAAGGAGCAATGGATGGAAACTGAGCAAGGAGAGATTCAACCTAGAAATAAAGAGGAATTTCCTGACAGAACAATCAACCCATGGAACAGAAGTCGCCTTCGGAAGTTGTGGGAGCTTCATCCCTGGAGGCCTTCAAGAAGAAATTGAACTGCCATTTGTCAGAAGGGGTGTAGGGCCTGTTGCTTGAGTAGGGGGGTTGGACTAGATGACCTATACGGTCCCTTCCAACTCTGTCAATCTGCCATCTGTAAGAGATCAATCCGAGGCGACTCTCGGATGTTTCATAAGAATCCTGACAAAAAGTCAACAGGATAACAGCATTTATGGCTTGGTTGTGAATACTAAACACTGATTCCCATTTTTTATAATTTCTTTAGAAGTTGTTCCTCAGGTCGTTTCAAAGGAGAGAAAAAATGACCTGAGAGAGCTCCAATTAATCTGAAATCCGTGGGAGCAATAAACTTCATGATTTGATCCCAAAATGTTGAAAACTGCTCCGTTTTCTATTTTTGGACATGAATAGAATATGATGGATGCTTCTCTCCCTGCCTTTCAGGGGCTTCTAATGATGAAGCACAGGGCCTTTTGAAATCAATGTGGTCGGGGACATTCATATTACTTCTGCCTAATAAAATTATTCCTGCATTCAGTTGGGTTTGAAAGCTTATTATTTGACTGCTGATTTATGGTAAAGATGGGAGGGGCTGCAAAGCTAGACGATGGGATGAGGGCCTCCTCCTCCTCCTCCTCCTCCTCCTCCTCCTCCTCCTCCTCCTCCTCCTCCTCCTCCTCCTCCCTCACTGCAGCCTTGGGCCCCAGAGATGCTAAGTAATTATACTGCCATTGACAAAAATTTCTATTACATGAACCTTGTAAATACTTAGCTCTGTCTAACCGCTCTTGATGTATTGCGATGGTCTGTCGGGAACCTCAATTTCTTTCTTTTATTTAGAAGTGAGCAGGAAGGTGGTAATTTTGATGGAAGCCTCTAGGCAGGTGTGAGGGGGTGGGGTTTGCTTCTCCTGGTCTACTCTCAGCTCCTTCTTTTGGGACCACCTAAAGAGTCTCTTTAGGCTTTGGCAGAAATTTTAGACAAAGAGCTTTTCACTGTAGATCCATGAACCTCTGGGACTTTCAAAGGGGTTTTTTGGGAGGGGGGGTGTCTTGTCCTCTGGCAAGCTAGCCAATAAATGTGCTTTTTCAGGTATATAAGCAGAACTTTTATATATAAGCAGGATTTATATAATCAGGACATATTCCTTCTTCTATTTATTGGTATCCTGCTTTGTTAGAATATTCATGACTGGGAGAGACATGGCAACAAGGTCAGCCAATGAATAGGCATAGCAACTAAGTCAGCCAATGGAAGCTTAAACTGTGCTGGGAATCGAAACTGAAACCACTTTGTCTGCTCTGAGCTCTGAGTTGAAACTGTTCTCTCCTGCTTGTGTTCTCCTTGTAACTTCTACCATGTTGAAAGAATCTAGTATTGGTCTTGTACATTTATTCATCTGTTATTATGTATATAAAAAAGTTAATGAATCCAGCTGAATCAGTTATCTGTGTGTGCTTTCTGGATGTGATTTTTCTGCAACAAACTCTGATATGCCTTTATTATTTTTTACAAAGAACTCAAGATGGCGAACACGTTCTAGTACACTTTCCTCTTCCTTTTTTCCCAACAACAGTCCTGTAAGGGCTGAGAGAGTCCAAAGTCACCCAGCTGGCTTTCATACTTAAGGTGGGACTAGAACTCACTGTCTCCTGGTGATTGGCTCAAAGTCAACCACCTGGCTTTTATGCCTAAAACAGGTCTAGAACTCATTGTCGCCTGGTAATTGGTCAAGATGGCTTTAGATGGCACTAGAACTCACCATTTCCTGCTTTCTAGCCTGGTGCCTTAACCACTAGGCTAAACTGGCTCTGGGTTCTTATTGTGTGTGAAAATATAACTGAATTAAACCACAGAACTTGTAAGAAAGTAGGAAATGAAGCAAATGATCAAATGCGTCTAATTTACTGCAGCCTGTGGAACATTGCTGAGACATTTGTTTATCTCTCTTGTATGTTGGGATGGTTTGCCTCCAGCAGTTGTGACAACCATTTGATTGGGATTGGATAAATTCCCATATCTTGAACAGGGGATTGGAGTAGATTACCTCTGAGGTCCCTTCCAGCCCTATGATTCTATGTTCTATTCTCCAAAACACCGAAGGGCAGGACAAGAAGTAGAAGGCCAATAAAGAATTCTATTCTATTCTATTCTATTCTATTCTATTCTATTCTATTCTATTCTATTCTATTCTATTCTATTCTCTACTCTACTCTACTCTACTCTACTCTACTCTACTCTACTCTACTCTATTCCTGTTCTGTTCTGTTCTGTTCTCTACTCTACTCTACTCTACTCTACTCTACTCTATTCTATTCTATTTTATTCTATTCTAAAGAAGTAACAGGTGGAAAATCATGAGAGATCCAACCAAGAACCAAGGAGAAATTTCCTGACAGTGAGAACAATCAATCAGTGAACCGGCTCCTGTCTGGAAGTTGAGGTTGCTTCCATCACTGGAGGTTCTTAAGAAGAGACTGGACAACAATTTCTTGGAATGGTAGAGGGTCTCCTGCTTGGGCAGGGGGTTGGGTGAGAAGGGCTCAAGTCCCTTCTAAGCTCTGTTATTCTGTTATTAAACAGAAACAAAGCCAAAGAAAAGCAGAAGAACATACCAACAGGTTAACAGAGTTGGAAGGGACCTAATAGGTCATTTAGTCCAACCCCCTGCCCAAGCAGGAGATCCTACACCATTTATGACAGATGGCAGTCCAGTCTCTTCTTGAAAGCTTCCAGTAATGAAGCGCACACAACTTCTGAAGGCAACTTCTATTCCATTGGTTGATTGCTCTCACTGTCAGGAAATTCCTCCTTATTTCCAGGTTGAATCTCTCCTTGTTCAGTTTCCATCCGTTATTCCTCGTCTGGCCTTCAGGTGCTTTGGAAAATAGGTTGTCCCACTCCTCTCTGTGGCAGCCCCTCAAGTATTGGAAGACTGCTATAATGCCTCACCTGGTCCTTCTCTTCACTAGACTAGCCATGCCCAGTTCCTGCAATCGTTCTTCATATATTTTAATACAATACAATAGTAGAGTTGGAAGGGACCTTGGAGGTCTTCTAGTCCAACCCCCTGCCTAGGCAGGAAACCCTATACCGTTTCAGACAAATAGCTATCCAACATCTTCTTAAAGACTTCCAGTGTTGGGGCATTCACAACTTCTGGAGGCAAGCTGTTCCACTGATTAATTGTTCTAACTGTCAGGAAATTGCTCCTCAGTTCTAAGTTGGTTCTCTCCTTGATTAGTTTCCACCCATTGCTTCTTGTTCTACCCTCAGGTGCTTTGGAGAATAGTTTGACTCCCCCTTCTTTGTGGCAACCTCCAGTCCCCTCAACATGTTATTATATAATCTGGAACAATTAGAATTAGGTCATATTTCAGACCTAGAACTCAAGAAAAGCAATAGAGATAGAAATTTGATTTACTAAAAGCAGGATTGGGTCTATGCCTCTAAATATTAGTGAGTTCCATCTCTTCTCTGCAGTCCAAGGCACATTAGAACACAACAAAAAGGTGATTGATCCCAACACATACAAATCAACAATCACATGCCCAAGTTTCATCAGGGTTTCCTTACTCATTTACCCCTCCCCACCAAGAAAAAACAGGAAGGAAAAACGAATGTCCAAAAGAAGATTGCAGAGTTGCTAAGATCAGGATAAAGCAGATGAATCAGTCTTCAAAAGTACTTCTTTTCACTCTTTTCAAGACAGGTTTCTTTGTCACTGACAGCTCCTGACAGCTCATCCAAGTCAAGGATATTTTTGATGATGCAGCTAGGACACAGGTACAATGGAAAGTGGGAGGGAACGGTGGATGAGTAAGCATACAAGACACGTATGCCTTACATTTAGGAACTGATCAGCTCTGAATGTCAAAATTAGCATTTTGGCATACTTCTGCATGCCAACGTCAAGACCGTTGTCTTGACCTCTTCCTTCCCAAATGAAATCAGGTGTTACATGGGTAGAGGTTTCATAAAACATATAACTTAGAGTAATAGAGTTGGAAGGGACCTTGGAGGTATTCTAGTCCAACCCCCTGGTCAGGCAGAAGACCCTACACCATTTCTGACAAATGTCAGTCAATCTTTTCTTGAAACTCTCAAGTTATGAAGCTCCCACAACTTCTGAAGGCAACTTCTGTTCCATGGGTTGATTGTTCTCACTGTTAGGAAGTTTCTCCTTCGTTCCAGGTTGAATCTCTCCTGGGTTAGTCTGTAGAGATTCTCAGTCATCCAGGTCATGGTTGTCCCAAAGGTGTTTTTTTTCAGGAGGCAACTGGACTTCCCATTTTTCTTTGAAGATGTTTCACTTCTTATTCACCAAGCTTCTTCAGCTCTGACTGGATGGTGGGGAAAGGAAGGATTTATATTCCTTGCAGATAGCTGGTCATTTGCATCCTTTTAGAGGGTCATTGAAGCACTTGGAGATTTATCTGTATCCTCAGGGTCACATTTATATATAACATATGAGCAATTTAATCAGATATAAATATTTCTTAATAGGTATGATTTTAAGAGGTGGATTTGCCTGGATAAAGGAAGGGCCAGAAGTAATATCAGACCTTTTATTCTTCTTACTTCATTCATAAAATAGCATTTTTTCCCTTGGGAAATAAATTGTGGGAACTTGTTGGCATAAACACTCCCATCAGGAGGGAGAAGAATGAGATGGAAGTGTTTATGCCAACAAGTTCCCACAATTTATTTCCCAAGGGGAAAAATGCTATTTTATGAATGAAGTCAGAAGAATAAAAGGTCTGAATTGTGACCCACAAGAAGTTCCATAGGTATGCTTTTATTAGTCTTCCATGGACCATCCTTGAAACTCAAAAATGTTCTCCAGTGGGCTATAATTGAACAAAAATGATTATGCCTGAGGACAAATGGTCCTCTCACTGCTTTTTTTTTGGAAAAATATATGGACCGTGTGGCATTAAATAAGTCATTCTCCATAAACGCGGGCCACATGTCATACTTGTGTTTATTAACGTTGTGGAGCATTTCTCCGTATAGCGAAGAGCCCTAAAGCGTGTTGCAAATAAACAGGCAGCTAAACACAGCAATGACAAAATAATGACCTTGTTTCATGTTGCTTTAGCGCTTCGCCTCTCAAATTTGCTTGGGGTGCAGATGTGAAACATTTATAATCTGGGTTGATGCAACTTCATGTCTCCTAGGTGCCATAACACGCAAAACAATCCACAGGTTAATTACTTCAAGTTGGAACGCAATGAGGAAACGGCTGGCCATGTAGTGAAATCCTTGTAGAAGTTTTGGCTTCCGATGGTGGCTGAAGTATTGTTCTGTTAGTCTGTTGCAATAAAAGGGTTGATATTTTTCTCAATATATGTTTGGGGAAATCTGGTTTTGGGGGTTTTTGTTGTTATTTATTGACTACGTTAAATCTATTCATCTGCCTTCCAGTCAATAAATCAACCAATAAAACAACAAAAATAAACGTAAAGCGAACTAGTGCAGGAGGTGGAAAAGTCATTAGGGAATTGTTCAATGGGTGTCCAAATGTACTCAGAGACTGATACAAATGTGTAGTTTTTTATAAATAAATATATTTTACATTTATATTTACAGAAAACATGATAGTCGGAGGCAAACTGGAGCATCGTGAGGTAAATCACAGAGTACACAGAAGAAAAAGGCGGGAAAAAATGGAAACTCCCCCTCTACACCACAGCAGCCAATCACAGTGCAGATTGCCTCATGCAGGTGCCAGCAACATTCCAATCAGTCAACTAACAACGTTCATTTCAAACAAAATGGAATTCAATGTAGAGAAAAGTAAAGTCTTACATTGAGGCAAGAAAAACCAAAAGGACACATATAGACTGGGTGAAACCAGGTTTAATAGCGGTAACTATGAGAGGGATCTTGGAGTCTTAGTAGACAATCAATTAAATATGGACCAACAGTGTGTGACGGCAGCCAAAAAAGCCAATGCAATCCCAAGCTGCATTAACAGAGGGATACAATCAAGATCAAGTAAAGTACTAATATCACTCTATAAAGCCTTAGGAAGACCACACCAGAATACTGCACCAAGTCACCAAAGAATAAAAAACAATGTTGAGACTCTAGAAAGAGTGCAGAGAAGAGCAACCAGGATGATTAGGGGACTGGAGGCTAAAACATATGATGTATAGTTACAGGAACTGGGCATGGCTGGTCTAGTGAAGAGGAGGACCAGGGGTGACAAGATAGCAGTGTTCCAATATTTGAGGGGCTGCCCCAGAGAGGAGGGGGTCAAGCTATTTTCCAAAGCACCCAAAGGCCAGACAAGGAATAATGGATGGAAACTGAACAAGGAGAGATTCAACCTGGAAATAAGGAGGAATTTCCTGACAGTGAGAGCAATCAACTCATGGAACAGAAGTTGCCTTCAGAAGTTGTGGGAGCTTCATCCCTGGAAGCTTTCAAGAAGAGACTAGACTGCCATCTGTCGGAAATGGTGTAGGGTCTCCTGCTTGAGGAGGGGGGGTTGGATATAAGGTCCCTTCCAACTCTGTAAATCTGTTTATCTGTTTAACCAAAACTGTGTGTTCTGGCTTACTGTACAACTCCATTACTCCTGTCATTAATTTTAAATAACATAACAAAAGTAATTTGCTTGTAATGGATGGGCCACCTATATAACAATCACATCATTATGGCTACCAGCTGGACTTTTTTGCAGGCACCCTTAGATGATCCTGAAGATTTGAAATTCCTTCATGACTCTCTTCTGCTAATGAATAGGTGTTAGTAGATGCTTCATGCCTATACTGTTTCCTTTGTACATTGCCAAAACAAAGACAATAAGCCTTGAGAAAGATAATTGCTGGATCACCTGGTAGTAGAAGTGTTGGGCAAGATGGATCAATGATTTAACTAATTCTATGGATTGAGGCAAATTGTCTTATGGCCTTCATTTCTACTTCCAAGGTGCTCGTTGTCTCATCTTCTGCTTCTTGAAGAGAGTGAAGAGGTCTGAAGAGTGTGATAGATGTACAATCTACATTGATCGATGTTGTCCATGCAGATGAGAATTCTGCTTCATTCATGTTCTCTCTCTGGTACTTATTTCAGAACATATGTATGGGTCTTTCTCCACCTCCTAAACAAATGAGTCCAGGGGGAAGTTGCCAGGCATTCATCACTGAGTAGATTAGAGTTGGTCTGCATGAATTGATCTGCATGATTTTAAGACCCCACATACAGAATTACAGGATTGGAAGGTCTACTCCAACCCCCTGCCCAAGGAGGAGACCCGTTTCTGGACAAATGGCGGTCCAATCTCTTGTTAAAAACCTCCTATGATGGAGGACCCAACAACCTCTGAAGGCATGCCATCCCACTCACCAACTTGATTAAACTGAGTTGTCCCAAAGGTGCTTTTTCAGGAGGCAACTGGACTTTCTTATTTTTTCTTTGAAGACATTTTGCTTGTCATCCAAGACCTGTCATTCAGATTGTCATTCAACTCTAACAGGATAGTGGGGAATGGAAGGATTCATACTCCTGGTAGAAAGCTGGTCATTTGCATTCTTTTAGAGGGTTGTTAAAGGGCCACTGTGGCTCAGTGGCTAAGATGCTGAGTTTGTCAATCAGAAAGGTTGGCAGTTTAGCGGTTCGAATCCCTAGTGCCACATAACAGAGTGAGTTCCCGTTACTTGTTCCAGCTTCTGCCAACCTAGCAGTTTGAAAACATGTAAAAAATGCAAGTAGGAAAAATAGGAACCCCCTTTGGTGGGATGGTAACAGCATTCTGTACGCCTTCGGCATTTAGTCATGCCAGCCACATAACCACGGAGACGTCTTTGGACAGCGCTGACTCTTCGGCTTAGAAATGGAGTGAGCACTGCCCCCTAGAGTCAGAAAGGACAAGCACATATTTGCCAGGCAACATTTACCTTTACCTTTAGAGGGTCATTGAAGCACTTAGAGGTTTATCTGTGACCTCAGGGTCACCTGAATGGTCCTTCTTGTTCCTGTAGTCTTATTTTTTTTCTGGAAATCCATTCCTCCTCCCACACCATTCAAAAGATGTTCATCCCAAATGCCTCCTGAAAAAGCACCTTTGGGACAACCATGACCTGGAGGACTGATGATCTCGACAGACATTTAGCTGAGTTAATTTTCTTCAGAAGAAACTTTGCTCATTAATGGTTTTCAGGTATGAAGGTTCGAGGTCCAATAATCCAAATCTACATGGCATTTGGGATACACATCTGATCCCAATTTATTCAGACTTTGGAACTTGGCATAAATAAGGTTTTGAAGATATAATTGGGAGTTGGCGCTGAGAAGGCAAGCTCACCCATTAGTTCTTATTAATATCATAACAGGCCTAACTCCTCTGAAATGTTATTCTATCTGTTTCTTAGAGTTAGGGCATCGGTTAAACCAAGATGCAATTATTGATCATCTCTGCCTTTCTTTGGCTTATTCATTTTCTTTCTTTCTTTTTTTCTTTTTGCTTTCTTCCATAGCTCGGAGGCCTTTGACAGGTGAGCTAGGAGATGCTTCCTATGAAAATCAATCCTATTTTCTTTACTCATTTGTTAGATCGATTTATTTCATGCATTCCATGCAACGGCCCAAATCAGATTCTATGCCTTCAACAACAACAAATGATTTTGCACGTCAACAGGTTGCAAAAAGGGAGCACATGACCTTAGGACACAGGTCACACACATATATGAACCATTTTGGCAAGAATCTGAATTTTGGTCACATCATCATGGAGATGCTACAGAGGTCATAAGTGTGAAAAACACTTTTTTCAGTGCCGTTGTAACTTTGAACAGGCACTAAATGAACTGTTGTAATCCTGACCATGTATCTTTCCATGGCTCTTTGTGCCAGTTGTAGCTTTTGTATCAATTCTGAGTAGTGGTGGGATTCAAATAATTTAACAACCAGTTCTCTGCTTTAATGACCAGCTGGGTAGGTGGGGCTCAGTGGTCATGTGACCGGATAGGCGTGACCAACTCAACATCACTCACGTCGATGGGCGCTTCACCTTAGCTGTTACAATGCAATAAGCTGTTACAATGTTAACAGGAGAGGCAGTTTCTGTAAGCAGGGAAATAAAGATTAGGCTACCAGAATGTTTCCTTCCTGCCTTCCTTGCAGGATTAGCCCTGTAAAGTGGAAAAAACCAAAAGGAGATTTCTTCCAACAACCAGTTCTCCAAACTGCTTAGAAAGTTAACAATCAGTTCTCCAGAATAGGTGCGAACTGGCTGAATCCCACCACTGATTCTGAAATTACTGCCATGTTTCGTTGGCATACATAAGAACAGGTAGCATTCCAGATATTATGGAGATTTAATCCAATATATGGAGAGATACCAAACTGGGATACGCCCTCTGGTATAGCATACATTTTATTAGAAGTTTGTATTTCTTTTTTAAAAAATTGCACTTGTGTGGTCTTGACGTGTTTTAAAAGACACATTTAAATACCTACTTTCCCCACAAATGGAATTTTGGCATGATTTTACTCACCATGTGTCTAATTCCGTGAATACTGCGCTAAATTTAGAATGGCTGAGAAAAAGTCAACTTTTGGGAAAGTGAGATTTCCAACAATAATTAGTGCTGGAAATGGGGTTAAAAGGATTGAGTGTGTTGCAGCTGCCAAAAGAAGCCAACACAATCCTAGGCTGCATAAAAAGAGGGATAGAATCAAGATCACGTGAAGTGTTAAAATCACTTTATAAGGCCTTGGTAAGGCCACACTTTGAATACTGCATCCAGTTTTGGTCACCACAATGTAAAACAAAGATGTTGAGATTTTGGAAAGAGTGCAGAGAAGAGCAACAAAGATGATTAGGGGACTGGAAGGCTAAAACATATGAAGAACGGTTGCTGGAATTGGAAATGGCCAATCCAGAGAAAAGAAGGACTAGGAGTGACATGATAACAGTCTTCCAATATCTCAGGGGCTGCCACAAAGAAGAGGGAGTCAAGCTATTCTCCAAAGCACTCGAAGGCAAGATAAGAAGCAATGGATGGGAACGAATCAAGGAGAGAAGCAACTCAGAACTAGGGAGGAATTTCCTGACAGTTAGAACAATTAATCAGTGGAACACCTTGTCTCCAGAAGTTGTGGATGCTCCAATACTGGGCGTTTTTAAGAAAATGTTGAACAACCATTGGTCCACACTGTATAGGGTACCCTGCTTGAGCAGGGGAGTTTGACTAGAAGATCTCCAAGGTCCCATACCTGTTATTCTGTAAAAGATTCTTCAAGCTTTCCTGAGGGTGAAAGCTGCAATTATTGGATGGAAGCTCTCTTGGGACAACTCCGTGACCCTCAGAGCTGTCCAAGGTCTGTAATATCTTCTAACCCAGGGGTCACCAACCTTTCGGACTTTAGGGACCCCTAAATTCATAATTTTAAAACCGCAGACCACTAATATGGTCTGCCTAATGACCGGCTGGGTGGGTGTGGCTAGGTGGTCATGTGACTAGGTGGGTGTGGCAAACTCAATGTCACTTACATTGAGGGGTGCCTCACCGGCCTCTACCTGCCCCTCCCCTTCCCTTCCAGTCCCTCCTCTCCTGTCCACCTGGGCCCCTTAGGGCCCCAACAAGAAGCAGTTGCTGGAGTTAAGCAGCCACCATGAGAAAGAGTTGACAATACAGCTTAGTTCAAATTGGATCTGACCAAGAAGGAGGCTCAGCAGAAGCACCTCACTGAGGACTAGGAGCATAGGCTTTCCAAGCAGAAAGAAGACCTGAGGGAGGGCAAGGCCAGGTACCAGTCCCTGGAGGCTCAGCGGGTTGAGATGGTCAGTCAGCTCCAAGCCATGATGCAGTCCCACGGGAACGAGGCTCTCTGGCTCTTCACCACCACCGGCGCTTCCCTCCAGCCTTTGCCCAAAGCCCCAAATCAGGAGGCTGGAGCAGACCCACACAAAAAGACTCAAAGGGGGGAGACTCTCTGCAGCAACACAAGCATTCATTGCACGTATCTGACCCAGGGGGCATAGTTTGAGGACCCTTGATGTATTGCAATATAAAAAAATGTAAATAATTTTTCCGTGGACTGCCCAATTTGTTTGCGTATCACCAGTAGTCCACAGACCACCAGTTGGTGACTTCTGATCTAACCAGCTGCCTAGGACATGGTCTCATCAAGCTGGAATATGAATCAACAATTCTTTTGTGTCCATCCCTATTCCCAGTTACACTTTTTTCCAGCAGTCCAATGGATCTCTGGGTGTCTGGAAGAAGATATCTTAATATTTTCCAATATTAATTTGATATCTTTTCCAGGAATTTATATAAACTCAATGTAGAATAAATGGCATCTGTCAAGTTCATAGAGCTTTGGCAGTGCTCTGATTTATGAGTATATGGATATTGTCAGTCGTGACTGATTTTTATACAGCTTTTATGTTTGCTGCATTTTACTTATGTGCAATGCGTAATGTGGATTTTGAGCCAGAGGCTGCTGTAGTGTACATACAATGGCCTATTAATTAATTGCCTAAATTAATCCCCATAGTGTAAGTGGAAATCTTCTTTAAGGATTAGCTAAATGTAAGCCCTTGGATTAGAACTGTTTGCTTGGAAAACGAGCAGAAGTTAGATGAAATATTGTATAATTACATTAGGCTCTTCGAAGCTTTCATAAATTATTTTAATAAGCATCAGAAACAGTTAAATAGAACAAGAGGAATAATTGTTACAAATCAGATGATAAATTACAGTCTTTACTAGGAATAGTAAACCATGTCATGATCATCTCTAAACAAGACTTGGAAAAGTGCAATGGACTATCAATTGGAATAGAGCTGGAAGGGACCTTGGAGGTCTTCTAGTCCAACCCTCTGCTCAAGCAGGAGACCCAATACCATTTCAGACAAGTGATTGTCCTGTCTCTTCTTAAAAACCTCCAGTGATGGAGCACCCACAATTTCTGAAGGCAAAATGTAGATAGATGGTGTCGTATACCTCCCCCTCTGTTGAGAGAGGGCTGTTCAAGTTTGAACAGCTCAATGTGCTGATCTGAACATTGGAGAAACAAAACATCCACTTCATAAGCACATGGCACAACATAGGAGAACAAAGCCATCAGTACTAGATTTCGCAGGCCATCTGCATTTAAAAGACAAAGGTCGCTCGTTTGGAGACAGCAAAGTGAGAGATAGGTTTCCAGTGTCAATTCAGAAAGTAGACTAGATTAGTTCTCTTGCACAGACTCAGAGCTACATAGGTAAGCCACACCTAGGCTCCAAGCCATCTGGCATGGCTCTCAGTCACCAAATAGTTCCCATTGGCTGGCCCGGTTGCCATGCCTATACATTGGCTGATCTTGTTACCATGTCCTGTTCCAGCCAGTCCCCAATGGCTGACCTGTTGCCATGTCCTATTCCAGTTCATGAATATTCTGACATAGTCTTCACCCTCTGGCTACTGGACCTCACATGGATTTCCCAGGAAGAGGTAGCAGCATGAACATGAAAGATCAGGCTGGATGACCCCAATTATATAACTGACTACACCTGTACCTTAAGCAGATCAGGCTTAATAAGCAGGACCTGAGTTGAGCTGATTGATTATGTGCCATTAAGTTGGCTCTGACTCTTAATGATCACAGAGAAAGCATAGCAGCAGGGCAGGGTATCCACAGCCTTCAATACAAAACCCTCCAGAGACTAATTCATTATCCGAAGCAGCCACTGAGAACTTGTGCAAGTAGATACCGTAAGTGCTTAGTAGCACTTCTTCCTGGTGTATTGACTGCTCGTCGGGTTCCTGGGGTTGTTTTGCTCCTTGAACTCTTAGCTAATAAGATTGCTTTTTTATTTTCTAACTGTTTTGTTAAACTACTCCGTTATGCATCTCTCGGGCCATCACTGGCATTGGATGCTGTGATGTGTTTATACCTGCAAAGAGCAGAATTGTGCAGGCAGTGGTGTTCAGAATTTTAACCGAGCAACAAGAGTTGGAAGGGGCCTTGGAGGACTTCTAGTCCAACCCCTTGCTCAAGCAGAAGACTCTATACTATAACAGACAATTGGAATTATTACCACTTGATAAGACCACACTTGGAATATTGCATCCAGTGTTGGTGACCACAATGTAAAAAAGATGTGGAGACTCTAGAAAGAGTGCAGAGAAGAGCAACAAAGATGATTAGGGGACTGGAGGCTAAAACATATGAAGAACAGTTGCAGGAACTGGGTATGTCTAGTCCAGTGAAGAGAAGGACCAGGGGAGACATGATAGCAGCCTTCCAATATCTCAGGGGTTGCCACAAAAAAGAGGGAGTCAAACTATTCTCCAAAGCATCTGAGGGCAGGACAAGAAGGAATGGGTGGAAACTAATCAAGGAGAGGAGCAACCTAGAACTAAGGAGAAATTTCCCGACAGTTAGAACAATTAATCAATGGAATAACTTTTATTAATTAAGAAGAAGAAGAAGAAGAAGAAGAAGAAGAAGAGGAAGAGGAGGAGGAGGAGGAGGAGGAGGAGGAGGAGGAGGAGGAGGAGGAGGAGGAGGAGGAGGAGGAGGAAGAGGAGGAAGAGGAAGAAAAATAAAATCCTGCCTTCAAGTGCTTTGGAAAATAGCTTTATCCCCTCAATCCCTGAGATATTGGAAGACTGCTATCATGTCTCCCCTAGTCCTTCTTTTCATTAAATTATACTCCAAAGCACCCGAGGGCAGGACAAGAAGCAATGGGTGGAAACTAATTAAGGAGAGTAGCAACCTAGAACTAAGGAGAAATTTCCCGACAGTTAGAACAATTAATCAATGGAATAACTTTTATTAATGAAGAAGAAGAAGAAGAAGAAGAAGAAGAAGAAGAAGAAGAAGAAGAAGAAGAAGAAGAAGAAGAGGAGGAGGAGGAGGAGGAGGAGGAGGAGGAGGAGGAGGAGGAGGAGGAGGAGGAGGAGGAGGAGGAGGAGGAGGAGGAGGAGGAGGAGGAGGTGGAGGAGGAGGAGGAGGAGGAGGAGGAAGAGGAAGAAAAATAAAATCCTGCCTTCAAGTGCTTTGGAAAATAGCTTTATCCCCTCAATCCCTGAGATATTGGAAGACTGCTATCATGTCTCCCCTCCTCCTTCTTTTCATTAAATTATACTCCAAAGGACCCGAGGGCAGGACAAGAAGCAATGGGTGGAAACTAATTAAGGAGAGTAGCAACCTAGAACTAAGGAGAAATTTCCTGACAGTTAGAACAATTAATCAGTGGAACAACTTGCCTCTGGAAGTTATGAATGCTCCAACACTGGAAGTTTTGAAGTAGAAATTGGACAGAAATGGTATAGGACAGTGAGGGTTAACCTTTTTGTCACTGAATGCCAAAACTGGAGCGTGTGTGCGCATACTTGTGCACATTTGCGCGCCAGAGCACCAGAACCTATAAGAGAGCAGCTGGCTTGTGCACATGCGCGGGGCAGCCAGCTGCTTTTGGGGGTTCTGTCACATACATGTGCACCAGCCAGCTGGTCTTTGTGCAAAGACCAGCTGGCTGGCACACATGTGCACGCTGAAACCTGGAAGAGCAGCTGGCGGTAGCGCATGTACTCACAGAGAGAGCTCTGCATGTCACCTCTGGCATGCTTGCCATAGGTTCGCTATCATGGGTATATGGTCTCCTGTGTCAGGCCTACAGCCATTTTCTTGTGGATCTTGCCACACTTTCTATTCTTCTACTATGCATTTTCTATCGTGGGAACATGCCAGGGGGGATTGTACAGAGTTAGATGATATGTAGCCATAACAACATTCTTTCGGGAAAGCCAAGGTCATCCTTTGTCTTTGCACCTCTGTACCGGAACTGGACGGTTGGAACTGCCGGCATGGCAGTGGGAGGTTGGACCATGGGATGGACTTATGGGTGTGGGGACAATGTCTTGAAATTTCAACTGTTTGGGGAAAACTCAGAAGCTTTCAGATTCGGGTTTTCCCAGATGTGCCAACATGGCTCTCTTAATCAATTGGAACTTTGAGCAATACTTTGCCTCGGACTCTGATTTAATTTTGGATGCTATTTGGAATGCTGACATCCTGCTTGATTGGCGTGCTATGGTCCACGGCGCCATGAAGAACAGGATACAACTTAGTGACTGAACAACAACCACGACTCTTGCTTGAACAGAGGGTTGGACTAGAAGACCTCTGCGGTCCCTTCCACCTCTATTATTCTGTTATTCATGCTTCACCCTGTGGTGCATGGATGGCATTTCCTGGAATTGTTTAGGATCAAATCAAACCTATTGTGTGAATTGAGCCAAGGAAGCAGCCCAATTCGGTAACGAAAGCAAAGTTGTCACGTAGATAAGATCTGAATCATGGGTTCTATGATTTCTGGGTTGATCTTTAAAAATGGAATTTAGGAGTTTGCGAAAGAATAAAAGACCGACTTTATTCAGCCTAAAGAATGATGGAGAGAGAGAATGCCTATCCGTGCGAAAGGTTAGCTCAATTAGAGGCCTGCCACCAATGGAAGAAACAAATGCTTCTTTCAAGGCCATTAAATTATTCAGAATTAATTAGGGGAGGGGGAAGATTAATTCCAGCAACAATGAAGAGCTGCCTTGGAGGAGAAAGAAAGAGAAACAAACAGGACTTGGCTATGAAAAGAAAGTTAAAATCATTATAATTCTGCCCTTTGAAAGGTTAAATAAAGGGGAAGGCAGCGGAAGGAATTCAGAGCTCTTGCTAAGGGCCTAAATTGCAAATATTTGCTGGACGTTATTACATGGGCAGAGACCACTTCAACCAAACATTGTCCCCAGGGGATTAAAATCTTTGGATAATTTTCACCACTCTGAATAGCACAATAACAAGCCCAATGCAAGCAGCAGTAAACTCCATGCCTCTTTCCCCCTTATCTTAGCACAGAACAGAATAGAATGGATTGGAATAGAATATTGAGTAGAGTGGAATAAAGTAGGGTAGGGTGTGGTAGGGTAGATTAAGGTAGAGAACGGGAGAGGAGAGGAGGGAAGAGAAGAGAAGAGAAATCATTGGGCTTGAAGAGACCTTGGAAGTCTTCTAGTCCAACTCTCTGGACTACAGACCTTGTATCAGTGTTTCTCAACTTTGGCGACTTTAAGCCCTGTGGACTTCAACTCACAGAATTCCCCAGCCAGCTAGGGGATTCTGGGAGTTGAAGTCCACAGGACTTAAAGTTACCAAGGTTGAGAAATACTGCCTTATATCATCCCAGATAAATAGTTGTCATTTCTTCTTCTTCTTCTTCTTCTTCTTCTTCTTCTTCTTCTTCTTCTTCTTCTTCTTCTTCTTCTTCTTCTTCTTCTTCTTCTTCTTCTTCTTCTTCTTCTTCTTCTTCTTCTTCTTCTTCCTCCTCCTCCTCCTCCTCCTCCTCCTCTTCTTCCTCTTCCTCTTCCACTTCTCCTCCTCCTCCTCCTCCACCACCACTATCACCCTCCTTCTCGTTCTCCTCCTTTTCCTCCTCCTCTTCCTCTTCCTCTTCCTCCTCCTCCTCCTCCTCCTCCTCCTCCTCCTCCTCCTCCTCCTCCTCCTCCTCCTCCTCCTCCTCCTCCTCCTTTAAAGCTTATAGGATGTTATCCATTTATATTATTTCTTTTTACATAAAATGGGAGCGTAGTGAGATTTTTTTAAAAACCCCCAAACTGGTTTCAAATGAATTAGAGAAAACCAGAGAAGTGGAAATCCTGTGATGTACAGATTCTCTGAAATAATTGATTTGTATCACCGGGTTTGATCCAATGAGATGTTATCATTTACAGCAGAAAAAGGGACAGTGGTTACTAGTGAGGCCTAGGAAGTGAATTGGAGAGAAATAAGCAAAACCATCTTTCTTTCCAACTCATCACGGCATCCTGTTGGCTTTTAATTGCTCATTCCTTTTCAGTCTCTTTCATTGTAAGGCCGATATATTTCTCCATTGTTAATGAGAACAGGATTCTCTCCGTTCTTCAATGCCACATTTCTCTAATTCGTACACGTGGTTTGGAAAAAACCTCTGGGTTTAAAACATTATTTGTTTCACTGAAAAACATAACAAGCTTAAAATAAATGGAGCTGCTACGGTAAGCGGCTCCTTCCCATCTCCTTTTCATATTTAATTTAAATTACAAATGCTCACAATAAAAAAAATTGCACTCAATAGCACTCCTATTATATAGAATTATGCACTGTGTGTGCCTGTGGCAGAGGTTACGTTGAGTTAGACTCTGGCTTCACTCTCTCCCTTCCCTGTTATTTCATTATTTTTAAGGATAATTGTTGTGGCCCATCAGTGGCCAGCAGAACTGGCCGCAGAGTCTGACATTGAGGAGGGTTGGGGAGGAACATGGGCCAGTCCTGGGGGCTGAGGAAAGCTCAGACGAGGGCTCTGTGTCAGAGGCAGAGAGGGAGTTAGACAGCAGTGAGGCAGAGGAACAGCTGGAGCCTGTTCCCAGTGTGCGCATGCGCAGAACTGCCAGAAGACAAGAACAACTAAGAAAGCAGGGTTGACTTGGGAGTAAAGCAGTGGTGGGTTTCAAATTTTTTTAGAACCTCTTCTGTAGGTGTGGCCTGCTTTGTGGGGGTGGCTTGCCAGCCATGTGACCAGGTGGGAGTGGCTTTTATTTATTTATTTATTTATTCTTCGCATTTCTAAACCGCCCCCTCTCCCAAAAAGGGACTCGGGGCGGTGTACAGTCCACACACATAATAAATAATAGGTACAAATATAAATATAAATACAAATCTACATATACACATGGAGGAGGTTAAAAATTAAAAGAACTGTATAGAAGAATAAAATATGGCTCTAAAAGCCCTAAAATCACTTTGATTTAAAACAATACCCTTAAAATAACCAGTTAAGAGTATACTTCCAGGAGGTAGCAGTTGTAACAATTATAATTATGCCAGGCCAGCTAATCGGAACAGGTGAGTCTTCAATTTTTGTCGGAAGGAGCGGAGGTCCGTGGTGGTTCTGATATCGGGGGGGAGGTCATTCCAGAGGGTTGGGCCCATCACAGAGAAGGCCCTGCTCCTTGGCGCTGCCCGCTGGCATTGCCTAGTGGACGGCACCTGGAGAAGGCCCTCCCTGTGAGAGCGGATTGGCCGCAGGGATGTATGTGGGAGGATGCGATCCCGCAAGTAACTAGGTCCTGTGCCATGGAGCGCTTTAAAGATGGTGATCAAGACCTTGAAACGCAACCGAAGAACCACAGGTAGCCAGTGCAGGCTTGGCGGTCATGTGACTGGGTGGGCATGGCCAACTTGTAAAATGTGGTAAAACTCACTTAACAACGCTCTTGCTTAGCAACCAAAATGTTGGCTCAGGAACTCTGGCATTTGAAGCACGCAAGTCTTAAAGCTGTCAAGTTACAAGACCCTTGCACCCCTAACCCTTTAGAAAAAAAAAACCGAGGGGTGTTCAAACTTGACAGCTTTAAGACTTGTGGACTTCAACTCCCAGAATTCCTCCTCTCGCTCTTCATCTTGATGATGTGCGGACCGGGGGTGGGTGGGTGGAGGAAGCTGGAACCGGTTCTAAACAGTAAATTTGTGGAACCTCTTCTATAGAAGAGGTTAGAACTGGCAGGAACCCACCCCTGGTGCTCCATCACTGGAGGTTTTCAAGAAGAGACTGGACAGCCACTTGTCTGGAATTGGATAGGGCGAACCTATGGCATTCATGCCACAGGTGGCACACAGACACCAGCTGTTGCCCCAGCCCAGCTCCACTGCGCATGCAGGGGTCCCTGCCGCCAGACAGCTGGCTTTCAGGTCTCTCCTGTGCATGCACGGAGTGGGTGGGATGCACACAGGGGATCGCACCTGCATGCGTGGGGAGGGAAGGGGGTCACATGCACATTGCATTATGGGTATGTGTGCACACGCACGCTTTCAGCACATGACAACAAAATGGTTAGCCATCACTGGGTTAGGGTCTCCTGATTGAGCAGGGGGTTGGACTAGAAGGCCTCCAGGGTCTCTTCCAGCTCTATTCTGATTGAAATGGCACAGGGTCATAATTAATACCTTGAATCGCACCCGGAAAACAACCGGCAACCAGTGCAGGCCGCCTAAAAGGGGTGTAACATGGGAGCACCTAGGTACCCCATGACAACCCGCGCGGCCGCATTCTGGACCAGCTGAAGCCTCCGGGTGCTCTTCAAGGGCAGCCCCATGTAGAGAGCATTGCAGTAGTCCAAGCGAGAAAGGACGAGGGTGTGAGTGACTGTGCACAGAGCATCCCGATCCAGGAAGGGGCGCAACTGACGTACCAGGCGAACCTGGTAAAAGGCCCCCCTGGTCACGGCTGTAAGATGTTCTTCTAAACTAAGCCGCGTATCCAGGAGGACTCCCAGATTGCGAGCCTTCTCTGAGGGGGCTAAAATTTCTCCCCCTATCATCAAAGATGGAACAAGATGCACAAATCGGGATGACAGAAACCACAGCCACTCAGTCTTGGAGGGATTGAGCTTGAGCCTGTTCCTCCCCATCCAGATCTGCACAGCCTCCAGGCATCAGGACATCACGTCGAGGGCATCGTTTGGGTGGTTTGGGGTAGAGATGAAAAGTTGGGTATCATCAGCATATTGATGATACCATACCCCAAAACCACGGATGATCTCGCCCAGCGGTTTCATCTATATGTTGAACAGGAGGGGTGAGAGAACCGGCCCTTGGGGCACCCCACAAGTGATGCCCCTGGGGGTTGATCTCTGCCCTCCAGTCAACACACACTGTGACCGATCTGACAGGTAGGAGGAGAACCACCGTAAAACGGTGCCCCCCACTCCCAACCCCCTGAGTCGTCGCAGTAGGATACCATGGTCAATGGTATCAAAAGCCGCCGAGAGGTCTAATAGGACCAGGACAGAGGAGCAGCCCCTGTCCCGGGCCCGCCAGAGATCATCGACCAATGCGACCAATGCCGTCTCCGTGCTGTACCTGGGCCTGAAACCCAACTGGAACGGATCCAGGTAGACAGCTTCATCCAGGTACTGGGGAAGCTGACATGTTACCACACTCTCGACAACCTTTGCTACAAAGCGAAGGTTGGAGACCGGACGATAGTTGGCTAAAGAAGCTGGGTCCAGGGAAGGCTTCTTAAGGAGGGGTCTCACCACCGCCTCCTTCAAGGCAGTGGGAAAGAACTCCTCTCTCAATGAAGCGTTGGCAATCGCCTGGAGCCAGCCTCGTATCACCTCCCGGGAAGCCGAAACTAACCAAGAGGGACACGGGTCCAGCACACAAGTGGTAGCACCGAGTCTCCCCATAATCCTGTCCATGCCTTCCGGGCTCACAGCATCAAACCCATCCCAGATGGGTTTATTCTGATTGAAATGGCATAGGGTCTCCTGCTTGAGCAGGGGGTTGGACTAGAAGACCTCCAAGGTCCCTTCCAGCTCTATTCTGATTGAAATGGCACAGGGTCTCCTGCTTGAGCAGGGGGTTGGACTAGAAGACCTCCAAGGTCCCTTCCAGCTCTATTCTGATTGAAATGGCACAGGCTCTCCTGCTTGAGCAGAGGGCTGGACTAGAAGACCTCCAAGGTCCCTTCCAGCTCTATTCTGATTGAAATGGCACAGGGTCTCCTGCTTGAGCAGGGGGTTGGACTAGAAGACCTCCAAGGTCCCTTCCAGCTGTATTCTGATTGAAAAGGTACAGGGTCTCCTGATTGAGCAGGGGTTGGACTAGACGACCTCTAAGGTCCCTTCCAACTTCTTGAAAAGCAAAGTGATGCTTGGTTATCTTTCATGCGTGTTTGGTGCTATGGAGCAGAGGAGCGTTTCTATCTCTTTTGCTATTTTTTAAAGCATGTTCTTAAAAAAAGAAATCCACCAAATAATCAATCGATGCATTTGTATAGGAAGAGCAGGGAAAATAAAGTGTGCCATTAAAAAAAGAAAGCGAGTCTGCAGGGCATGAGATTTTGAGGTAGCAATTTCTTTTACAAAAAGGAACCCACCTCGATCAATGAATAGCTTGTTGAGATCATAAGAACAAGTTGTCAGGCCTGCAGCCATATTTTCTTTTGGGTCTTTGGCCTGTCACACCTTCTATTCTTCTGCTCTGCATTTTCTATGGTGGGAAAATGGCAGGAAGGATTGTACGGAGTTAGATGATATGCAGCCATAACAAAATTCTTTCTAGAAAGCCAAGGTCATCCTTTGTCTCTGCACCTCTGCACCTGACCGGAATTGGATGGGTGGAAGCTGCCAGCATGCCAGTGGGAGATTGGACCATGGGGTGGACTTGTGGGTGTGGGGGCAAGATCTTTCTTTCAACTAGTTGGGGAAGCTTTCAGATTCATGTTTTCCCAGATGTGCCAACACGGCTCTCTTAGTCAATTGGAACTCTGAGCAATACTTTGCCTCGGACTCTGATTTACTTTTGGATGCTATTTGGAACCCTGACGTAGGTAGCAAGTCCTTGGGGACGGGTCTCCTAGGGGGGGGGTCCCCAGATAGAACATTTTTTGCCCCTTAAGTGGTTGTGTGGTTGAAACAGAAAATGACAAAGAGGCAGCAAATGAGAGGGTGCCATAATGGGAGGAGACATTGTCTGAAATCCCCCCTCCATTTTTAAAAATATTTTTGGGGATGCTCCAACTGTGGAAGTTTTGAAGAAGAGATTGGACAACCATTTGTGTGAAATAATAGAGGGTCTCCTGCCTGGGCAGGGTTTTTACAGATTTTACAGATTAAAAGAGTTGGAAGGGACCTTGGAGATCATCTAGTCCAACCCCTTGCCCAAGCAGAAGACCCTACACCATTTCTGACAAATGGTAGTCCAGTCTCTTCTTGAAAGCCTCCAGTGATGAAGCTCCCACAACTTCTGAAGGCAACTTCGATTCCATGGGTTGATTGTTCTGACTATCAGAAAATTCCTCCTTATTTCCAGGTTGAATCTCTCCTTGGCCAGTTTCCATCCATTGTTCCTTGTCTGGCCTTCGGGTCCTTTGGAAAATAGCTTGACCCTCCTCCTCTCTGTGATAGCCCCTAAGTATTGGAAGACTGCTATCATGTCTCCACTGGTCCTTCTCTTCACTGGACTAGATATACCCAGTTCCTGCAACCATTCTTCGTATGTTTTAGCCTCCAGTCCCCTAATCATCCTGGTTGCTCTTCTCTGCACTCTTATTAGAGTCTCAACATCTTTTTTTATAATGTGTTGGATGCAGTACTCTAGGTGTCGTCTTACTAAAGCTTTATAGAGTGGTATTAGTACCTTACTTGATCTTGATTGTATCCCTCTGTTAATGCAGCTTAGGATTGCATTGGTTTTTTTTGGCTGCCACTGCACACCGTTTTGCTCATATTTAGTTGGTTGTCCACTAGAAGAGTATTAGAAATCCCACTAGGGTTGGACTAGAAGACCTCCAAGGTCCCTTCCAGCTCTGCTATAATACATCTGGAAAACCCTATTCTTTCTCTCTGTCGTGAACATCCTTTTCAAAGGTGTCCAGACAATGTAGAGTCTTGTGCACCGTTTATATATGTTGTGAGCTAAGCGAGAGGCATATCTCACAGCCCAGAAAACAGAGGAGGACAGAATTTGAAAAATGTTCTTGGGATCATTGTCATGTCGGATGATTGGTTATTTTCCAGCAGGAGAAACTTCTCACAAATACCAAGGTGTCTGACAACAACGACGACAGAAAATAGGAGTGATGGCCAATACGTGCAGTGCGGTGTGTGCTTTTAATAGCTGTGATCTACCTGGCTACGGGACTTCGGGACAGTCGCTAACTATATGATGAATGATGAAGGCAACTACCGTATTTCCCCGAAAATAAAACAGGGTCTTATTTTCTTTTGACCTCTGAAATAAGTGCTTAGCTTTATTTTCGGGGAGGTCTTATTATTTTTGGTGGTGCAAGAGGCGGGGAGCATGGTCACCTCATGGCTGCTGCTGTGTTGCAATATTTTCAGGGAGGGCTTATTTTAACACATGCACTCAAAAGCCCGATTGGGTTTATTATCCGGGGAGGTCTTATTTTCGGGGAAAGAGGATAGGTATGGCTAGTCAAGGGGTGTCAATCAAACTCAATGCCTGCGGGCTGGATCTGGGTTGTGGGGTGCTTAGATCTGTACTTTGGACCCACCCTGGAAGCAAAGGACCAGCCCGCGATGCCTTTGCCAGCGAAAACAGAGCTCTGGAAGGTTTCATGCAGACTGCCCAAACTTTGCAGGAAGCTGTCACAGCCGGAGCAAGGGAGCCAGTTTTAACTGGCAGATGTGCTCCCCCAAATGAGTGACATTAAGCTGGCCACACCCACCCTGGCCACGCCCACCCTGGCCACACCCATCCTGGCCATAAGGCACCACGACCGCCCAAGGTCAAACACAACCCTCAATGAAATTGAGTTTAACACCCCTGTTCTTGTCCAAAGAGAGAAGGACTACAAGTGAGATGATTTGCAATCTTCCTGTATAGGTAGTCCGCGTCTTACGGCCACAATTGAGGCCAATATTTTTGCTGCCTAAGCGAGACATGGGTCAAGTGAGCTTTGTCCCATTTGATGACCTCCCTTGCCACTGTTGTTAAGCAAATCACTGCAGAGTCCCTTTCGGGAGAGGGGGCAGTATATAAACGCTAATAATAAATAAATAAATAAAAAATTAAATTAGTAACCTGGTTGATAAGTGAATCAGGGTTCCCCCTTGTCTGGGCTTGTCAGATGGTCACAATAGGGGATCTCGTGACCCCCCAGAACATTACAACCATCGTAAATATGAGTCAGTCACTAAGTATGTCAATTTTGACCACATGGCCATGGGGAATGCGGCAATGGTCATAAGTGTGAAAAATGGTCATAAGTCCCTTTTTTCAGTGTCATAACTTTGAACGGTCACTAAATGAAAGTAAGTCGAGGACAACCTGTACTTGAGAGGCTGTCACAGAGAATAGTGAGCCCACCTATTCTCCAAAGGGTAGGACAAAAAGCAATGGATGGGAACTAATCGAGGAGAGAAGCAACCTAGAACTAAGGAGAAACTTCCTGACAATGAAGACAATGAACCAGTGGAAGAGCTTGCCACCAGAAGCTGTGCGGGCTCCATCCCTGGGCGTGTTTCAGAAGAAGTTGGAGAACCATTTGTCTGGAATGATATAGGGTCTCCTGCTTGAGTATGGGGCTGGATTAGAAGATCTCCAAAGTCCTTTCCAACCCCATCATTTTGATGTCTCAAGCAGCAAAGAGAGGCTCATCATATGCACAGTAGGAATATTGAGTTGACCATTCTGCATTTCTAAAGGTTGTCATGTTTGAAGCCCCCTGGCGACTCATGTGGGCATGCTTTTATTTTGACATATGGCTCTTGCAAGAATCCAATCGAGAGACTGAACAGCCATTTGTCTGGAATGGCATAGGGCCATGATGATGGAGCTACATTTCCTGGCATGCCAGAAGTCAGCTTCCGGAGGTCCAGGGGAGACTCTTTTCACCCTCTCCAGGCTTCAGGAAGGTTTCTGGAGACTGGGGAGGACAAAAAACAGGCCTAACGAGCCAACCGGAAGTTCGGGAACGATCCATTTCTGGCTTCCATAGGGTCTCTGGGGGGGTGGGGGAGGCCATTTCCCCCCTCCCCAGGCTTCAGGAAAGCCTCTGGAGCCTGGGGAGGGGTCATGTGCAAATGCACGGCGGGGGTGGGGGGACACGTGGATGTGAAGGTGGGCGGGGAAGACTGAACTGGTGGGGGCATAAGGAAAAGGTTTGCCATCACTGGCACAGAGTGTCCTGCAGAGTGGTATTCAGTCAGTTTGTACCAGTTCACCCGAACCGGTGCTGGAAATCGTGGGTAGGCTCGCCTGCCCCAGCTCTATGCCATTCCATTTAGGCGTCTTTTCATGCCAAACCGCCTGCGTGGAAGATCGAGTGCATGCACGGACTATCACATTTGTGGAAAGTAAGGGAATATCACCCCTGGTCTCCTGCTTGATCAAGCGGCTGGACGTCCAAGGTCCCTTCTAATCTATGTTCTATATTCCAGGCTTGTCATGGAGAGGATAAGAACAGATAATATTAGGCACGCTACCTTCAGTCAAGAAAAGGTGGGATATAGATCTAAGGGACACAATGGCTCAGTGGCTAAGACACTGAAAGTCGATCAGAAAGGTTGGCAGTTCGAATCCCTAGCGCCGCGTAATGGAGTGAGCGCCTGTTACTTGTCTCAGCTTCTGCCAACCTAGCAGTTTGAAAGCACGTAAAAATGCAAGTAGAAAAATAGGAACCACCGTTGGTGGGAAGGTAACAGCGTTCTGTGCACCTTTGGCATTGAGTCATGCCGGCCACATGACCATGGAGACATCTTCGGACAGTGCTGGCTCTTCGGCTTTGAAATGGAGATGAGCACCGCCCCCTAGAGTCAGGAATGACTAGCACATATATGCGAGGGGACCCTTGTAACTTTACCATATGCATTTAAGAAAGAAACCATGTCAGATCAAGAAAGGGATGCTGAAAGCATCTCCCCGACGGGCATCCAGAGTGATTTAAACTTGTTTACATGTCAACACCCAACCGCTTAGTTCTCCTGTCGCCAACTTCATCGTCTTCTTCTGATATAATCGGGAACCTCTGTTGGGAATGGAAGGATGGCCAAACAGGAGCCATTATTTCTCTTCCTTGAAGTTGTCACCATCTGGTTAAATCAGCTTCTCTTTCCTTGTTAAGAAACAAAAGGAGAGCCAAGAATAATTAAAACACGATCGAGAGAGAGAGATTGTGGGAGCTAACAGACGCATGGCAAGTGCCGGGGGCTGGCATGGGGAGAAAGGCAAGCCATCAATAAGAGCCACACGTCGTTTCTCCAGGGAAGATGGTGGAACTTAATAAGAAAGCTTCTTTCAGATGGAACCCAAGGGGAACAAAGAGGGTATTGTCTTCAAAATAGTTAGTTCCTGGCAGAGGAATTGGGAGTTTATTCATAATCTTAAAAATCTATAGCCTGGGGGCTCACAGGAGCTGTAATGTCGATAGAGAAAACAGCGCTCATTTCATATCACGCTCGGTGCCAAAAAACAACAACAAAGGCACAAAGATTGCAAGAGCGTCATTTATATTAAAAAAGTTAATTCTTCAGATTATTTCCAAGATGCTCCTGCCTTGAATCAATCACTGAACAACATCTTGGCGCCAAATAGTTGATGCTCATAGCTTTGGATAATATGTCCCCAGCTCTACCTACCTGCCTTCCCTCGATCAGAATCAAGGCTGGAAGGGACCTTGGAGGTCTTCTAGTCCAACCCTCTGCTCAAGCAGGAAGTTCTATACCATTTCAGATAGATGGCTGCCCAGTCTTTTCTTAAAAAATGTCCAGTGAACTTCTGAAGGCTACAGGAGTGTCTTCCTCCCTCCCTCCCTCCCTCCCCACCTCCCCCTCCCTCCCTCCCTTCTTTCTCTCCCTCATTCTCTCACTTATCATTCCTTCCATCCAATCTCTCTGTCCCTCATTCTTTCACCTAATATCCTTCCTTCTTTCCTTCCTTCCTCACCTACATATCTCCTTCCTTCCTTTCATCCATCCATCCCTCTCTCCCTCATTCTTTTACCTATCCTTCCTTCCATCCATCCTTCTCTCCCTCACTCTTTTGCCTAATATTCTTTCTTCTTTCCTTCCCTCCATCATTCTCTCACCTATCCTACCTTCCTTCCATCCACCCATCCCTCTCTCCCTCATTCTTTCACCTAATACCCTTCCTTCCTTCCCTCCATCTTTCCCTTATTCTCTCACCTATCCTTCCATCCATCTATCCCTCTCCCTCCCTCATTCTTTCACCTAATATCCTTCCTTCCCTCCCTCTCTCCCTCATTTTATCACCTATCCTTCCTTCCTTCCTTCCCTCTCTCCCTCATTCTTTCACCTTCCTTTATTCCTTTCTTCCTTCCCTCTCTTCCTCCCTCATTCTCTCAACCTAATATCCTTTCTTCCTTCCCTCCCTCTTTCCTTCATTCTCTCACCTATACCGCCTTCAATCCATCCATCTATCCATCCATTCATCCATCATTCTCCCTTATTCTTTCACCTAATTTCCATTCTTCCTTCCTTCCTCTGTCCCTCCGTCCGTCTGTCCCTCCCTCCTTTCCCCAAGGCTGGATCTCTCCCCTTCCCTAGAGGAGCTAAATGTCAGAGCTTCCCAGATTCCTCCAACATCTACTTGCCCTTTTAAAAGGGAAATCTGGGTGGGGCTATTTTTAGGGGGGGGGGCACACATATTTTAACATTCACTGCCCCATCTTGTCTCTTCCTCCTATTTGCCAAACCATAAGAACATTAATTTATGAGGGAGAAATTATATTGCAGCCTTAGCCACCTGTGACTGGAGACGAGGAAATTGATTTTTGTTTTCCCAGGTTTCCCCTCTTTTCTCCCTTGCTGGTTCTCTCCTCCTGATTTATGTCCTTATTATTAAAGACAAATACATTTTTCACAATTACTGTTTCAATAGCCTATTGATTTCCTCTTAGCCCCACCCTCCCAGCATCAAGCGGTTGGAGATTATTATTTTGATGTGTGTACTCTTAATGCGCATATTCTTTGCTGCCACAATGGAATCCCTCGAGCTTGTTGCAAATGCCACCAATAACCAGGATGAGAAAGGCAGATCTGCTAGGACATTGTTAATATTATAATGATAATTAAATTTATTTAATTACAAATAGATATAGGATAGCAGGAATAGCCAAACTCCGGAACACAGACTTAAGATACAGAAGGATCTTGACAAACTTGAACATTGGGCACTATCTAACAAAATGAAATTCAATGGTGAAAAGAGTAAGGTTCTACATTTAGGTAAGAAAAAACAAATGCACAGGTACAGTATAGGTGGTATCTTGCTCAACAGTAGGGATAGAATCAAGATCACGTGAAGTGTTAATACCACTTTATAAAGCCTTGGTAAGGCCACACTTGGAATATTTGCATTCAGTTTTGGTCGCCACGATGTAGAAAAGATGTGGAGACTCTAGAAAGAGTGCAGAGAAGAGCAACCAAGATGATTAGGGGACTGGAGACTATAACATACGAAGAACGGGTGCAGGAACTGGGTATGTCTAGTCTGAAGAAAAGAAGGACTAGGGGAGACATGATAGCAGTCTTCCAATATCTCAGAGGCTGCCCCCAAAAGGAGGGAGTCAAGCTGTTCTCCAAAGCACATGAAGGCAGGACATGAAGCAATAGGTAGAAACTAATCAAGGAGAGAAGCAACCTAGAACTACTGATGAATTTCCTGACAGTTAGAACAATGAACCAGTGGAACAGCTTGGCTCCAAAAGTTGTGAATGCCCCAACACTGGAAGTTTTAAAGAAGATGTTGGATAACCATTTGTCTGAAGTGGTGTAGAGTTTCCTGCCTAAGCAGAGGGTTGGACTAGAAGACCTCCAAGGTCCCTTTCAAATCTGTTATTTTATTCTATTCTATTCGCTGCCTTTCTCACCATGGGGCTACTCTAGGCAGCTCACAAACACCAAAAATGCACAATAACAAGAGTTGGAAGGGACATTGGAGATCTTCTAGTCCAACCCCTGCTCAAGCAGGAGACCCTGTGCCACTTCAGACAAATGGTGTCGATTCTCTTCTTGAAAATCTCCAATGATGGAGCATACTTCTGCATGCCATGTCAAGACCATTGAATCATATTGAATCAGAATAGAGGAAGGACCTTGGAGGTATTCTAGTCCAACCTCCGCCCAAACAGGAGGCCCTACACCATTGGACCACAGATGGTGGTCCATTCTCTTCTTGTAAGCTTCCAGTGATAAAGCTCCCACAACTTCTGAAGGAAACTTCTGTTCCATTGGTTGATTGTTCTCACTGTCAGAAAATTTCACCTTAGTTCCAAGTTGCTTGTCTCCTTGTTCAGTTTCCATCCATTATTCCTTGCCTGGCCTTCTGGTGCTTTGGAAAATAGCTTGATGCCCTCCTGTCTGTAGCAGCCCCTCAAATATTGGAAGGCTGCTATCTTGTCTCCCCTGGTCCTTCTCTTCACTAGACTAGCCGTGCCCAGTTCCTGCAACCATTCATCGTATGTTTTAGCCTTCAGTCCCCTCATCATCTTTCTACCTTTCTCAGCATTTGGTTGACAATTGTGATCTCTTCCCCACCCTATTGAACTGTTTTCTTCAGGACCATCAGCCATCTAATCTCTTGTGAGATTTGGGAACTTGAGACTTTGTTCTTTTCTGTTGTGGTTCCACTCCTTTTTTAAATTTTGCAATTCTAGTAGGTGGTGAGGGGTGCTTTGGATTGCCACTACATCCAATCCCCGTGTTTTCTAACAGCTACATAAAACCACTGGGATAAGTCATCTACTACTTTTGGATGTAGTATCAACTATACACGTTACACTTTTCATGAGTTTCATACTACAAAGAAGGTGAGATGTTGGTGCCATCAGTTTTCAGGTCTGATGGCCCAGGAAACTGAGTAGCAAACAAACTCCAGGATTATAGGAGAAATTGATGATGCAGTGAAATTGATTATGATTGGTGAAATTGATTATAATTGGTGAAATTAATGATAGGTGAAATTGATGATGCTAAGACGCTGAATTTGTCGATCAGAAAGGTTAGCAGTTCGGTGGTTCGAATCCCTAGTACTGCATAACAGAGTAAGCTCACATTACTTGTTCCAGCTTCTGCCAACTTAGCATGTAAAAAATGCAAGTAGAAAAATAGGAACCACCTTTGGTGGGAAGGGAACAGCATTCCATGTGCCTTCTGTGTTTAGTGATGCCAGCCACATGACCATGGAGACATCTTGGGACAGCGCTGGCTCTTTGTCTTTGAAACGGAGATGAGCACCGCCCCCTAGAGTTGGGAACAATTAGCACATATGTGTGAGGGGAACTTTTTAGCAAAAGGGCTCCAGAATTAGAGGTGAAATTGATGATAAAACAATGTTTTATGCCCCTCCTTTCTCTCAACTGGTAACACCAAAGGATGTTGCTTCCAACATCTAATCTGCATGCAAAAATCATCCTGGGAAGTTATGAGAATAACCATGAGATTAAAAGCAATGGATGATGAAAGGCGCTAGCAGAAATGAAAATGAAAGCTACGGCAAATTGTCATATTTCCATTTAGCGAGCGCCATGTTAATTAATTTCCTGAGCAGCTGCCAAAAAAACATTAACACCAACGCATTATCATCTAGCGCAATTGAAAGCACATCACTTGTGTACTCAAAGAGGGAAATGATAGAGGAAGGGAAGAGAACAATGTCTTTAGATCCACCCAGTAGGAGAACAAATGCTTTTTGTTGTTGTTTACGATCACAATCAAAACACATAGAAGACGTGTCAGCATTTGAGTCTCTGAGGTCAGTTGAGGATGTGTCACCTCATTTTCTGAGGTCTTCACAATCCCTCGATTTGGTTTCCCAAAAAGGGTTCTTGGATCACCGAGGACCTCTGGGAAGGATCTAAAAGAGAGCTCAGCAACCTGCAGCTCTGGAGCCGGATGTGGCTCTTTCGTCCCTCTGCTGTGGCTCCCTGTCACCGGTTGGCTCTACAATTGATAGGGTTAGGGTTAGAGCTTTTGATTAGGACAGGAAGAGAAAAAAGGATGCCATGCTAGGAGGAGACTCTATGGTGGGGGAACCAGACTTCCGGTCAGCAGAGGAAAAGGGATGCCATGCTAGGAGGAGACTCTATGGTGTGGGGGAACCAGACTTCATGTTGGCAGAGGAAAAAGGATGCCATGCTAGGGAGAAACTCTATGGTGGGAGAACCGGACTTCCAGTCAACAGAGGAAAAAGGATGCCATGCTAGGAGGAGTCTCTATGGTGTGTGTGTGGGGGGGGGGAACCAGATTTCCGGTCAGCAGAGGAAAAGGGATTCCATGCTAGGAGGAGACTCTATGGTAGGGGAACCGGACTGTGGCTCTTTGAGTGTTTAAGGTTGCTGACCCCTGATCTAAAATGGTGGTCCGCAACCTTTTTGGCATTAGGGATCATTTTTGTGGAAGACAATATTTCCACCGATGGAGAGTGGTGGGTGGTTTTGCATGCAACCTACATCCCATGCTTGCACAGATGAAGCTTTGCTGCTCACTCGCCATCAGCCATGGTGAGTTGATGCAGCACCATCATTTAAGATCAGGTAGATGTCAATGAGAAGAGAAAAACTGAAGATTCTCTTGGAAGGAAAATCCATCTGGTTCAGTTCCAAGCTGGAAGAAAGATGCTGGAAACAAAATGGATGCTGGAGGCTGATTGGAAAGAAGGTCCATTTATTTGTGGACAGAACCACCAGGGTTTGTGGTTCTGGGGCAGATGACAAAATGGAGTTTTGAATGGGTGGGTTTTTATACCTTCTGGATTCCTATGGGGGTCATGTAGGGGGGGTCATAGCTGGCTCTATAGGCAAAAGAGAAAATGCAAATTCTAGGTATTTGTCTGAACTAATCTTGTCAATCTTTGGCTTGTTGCTTATCTGGAGTTTCTGTCTGACCCAGTCTTTCTGAATGGATTACCAAATCTGCATTTTTAAAGTTGGCCTCCTCAGTTTCTGCTTGGGGCAGGGAAACGGGGGCTGGTTTCTGCCTCTCTTAAGATTTTTTTTAAAATTTTATTTCTCCTTTAGAGGAAATATTTCATCCTGCCTTTTTAATATTTCCCAAAACATTTCATTCTTCTAGTTGGGGGGGGGGAGGCTTCCTTCAATACCATAGGGATAGAGAACATGGCAGCCACAGCTTGTGAGAATTTCAAGAAGTTGCTACAGCTTTGTTAAGCAGAGATCAGGAGTGGCTCGGTGCGAATGAGGAGACGGGGTCCAGATCTCTCTTGATAAACAAGATATGTTTATTCAACTGTACAAAGGTGTGTCAGCTGAAGAACCCTGAATGCAATTTGAAGTGTGTGTGTGTGTGTGTGTGTGTGTAATTTTTACTTGGTTACCTAAGAGGAAGCTGGCATACAGTAGATAAGTTGTAGTAGTTACAAAACTACTTGTGCATGCACTGTCAGCTTGTAAAGCATTTCCATGTCTGTTATCAAATTGACATGGGAGGAAAGGGGAGAGAATTCCATGCATACCTTCAGCTAGAGTTGGATCTCAGATTACTACAGCAGGTGTGTGAGGCGCCGGAATTTTACAACCTGCTGCAGCACTTCATTGCTGAATGTGATTTATGACACAGACTGAGGGGAGGGGAGACACAGGGGTAAAGTTCAACCATCATTAAACTGAAATTAGATCTGACTCCACGCAGGGATTGCCGAGATGTTGCTGCTAATAAATGACTGGATTTCTTTTGAAACTTGGCTTGATGCTCATAAATTAATTAGGGCATCTTTTGGAAACCCGACATGCACCTTGTGGTTTTTATCATACACTCAGCTCATAGACTTGTGATTTCTTATGGAACTTTCCACAACACCTGTGTCATGCCCCCGTCGGAGCCTGAATCTGTGGGGGAAACGAGCTGGAACCTGAGCCGACAGATATTGAGGGTGGTGGTGGCGGCTTTGTTGGCTTGGGAGGAAAATGGGGAAGGGCAGGGCCAGTCAGGCCAGGGCCTTTCAGGATTAGAACAGCTTGTAGTCAGAGAGGAACGGGGGCAGGATGAACACGAGAGACTGAGCTCAGGCATGGAGAGAGGACCACCCCCTCCTGATCCTAGAGCATGGAGAGTGGAGAGAAGGTGAGAAAAGTGCAGACTGAGCAGGCTACTCGGGAGAAGAGTGCCCTGCCCATCTTCACAAGGCACACCTGGGGAATGATACTTAAGGAGATGCTGTGGGGAGGGGCATTTGTCAGAAACAAACACTGAATTCATGGTTTGTTGAGTGTGCCAACGTTTGAACTTTCCTAGAGTCCTTGCAATCTTCCTGGCTTTATGGACTAATTAACTGGATTGTCAGACCTGTAGTTATGTTTCTTTTAGGATCTTTGGCCTGCCACACTTTCTATTAATTTTCCTATGCTGTTTCATTAGTGTAGTAGTTGGGAGGGGGGAATAGAAAGGAGTAGGATTGTGGAATATATTGTTGTCATTCTTTTATAGAAGCTCAAGGTCATCTTTTGTCTCCGCACCTCAACACCTGACCGGAAGCAGAGGGGTGTAGATGCCAGCGTGGAAGATGATGATTGGAACATGTGATGGATTATGGGGTGTGGGGATAACATCATGAACTTTGAACTGGGTGGAATTCCAGGAAGAACATTAGAGTTGGAATTCGATAGATGTGCTAACTTGCCTGCATGATTAAATTGGAACTTTAAGGATGATTCTGCCTTGGTCTCTGATTGATTTCATGCATGGTATTTAGAACGCTGACATGGATCCTTTGCTTTCTGAACTCCTTGATTGGCCCTGCTGGATTTATTGTGTGTGTGTGAGAGAGAGAGGGGGGGGGAGGGAGGGAGGGAGGGGGAGAGGGAGAGAGATCGAGAGATCACTTTGCTCTGGGATTTGCCAGAAACGTGGGAGCATTTGGGGAAATTTGGAACAATAAAGGGGTGGTTTGAATTACAAAGCTCCTTGTGTTATCTCTGTGCCATGCCTCGGGTCATCACAACTTGCTAAGGCCTGAATTTTATTACAACACAAGAACCTTTTGACCAATCATCAGAATTATTAGATTCCCGATCAACAGTTTTTTAAAATATCACATACTGAGATCAGTGGTGGGTTGCTCTTACCGTCACTACCGGTACTCTGCTTGTGGTGGTTCATGCACATGCCTGATGTGTGCTGCACACGAGTGTGCAATCCACCACCCCTGCAACAACCAGCTACTTGTTGGGGCTTGCGCAGGCGTTGCACGCTGTGTGTGCGTGCGCACTTTGCTGTTTCCCATAAAAACAACTATAGAGCCCAGGGGGGCTGGCCAAACGAGCCACCGTACCGGTACACTCTCAGCTGTTCCTGGCCACTACCGGTATGGCCGTATCAGGCCGTACCCACAGCAACCCACCACTGACTGAGATCCAATGTCACTAGATTCAGGATTTCTTTTTCCTTTCCAAATTAGGTTAAAAATCTCTCCTCTTTGTCACTTGAGACAAAGTCACCCAGAAACCATTTCTGAATAAGGGAAACAGAAAAAAAAAAGAGAGGTAGGAAGCACTGGGGCCATCTTTAAGTAGTTTTCCCCTCTGTGTGGATCATGGGCATGGTTCAATGAGCTGAAAAAAATTAATTTCCTATTCGTTGTTTAAAAACACACACATAACACACAACGCTCCTAGATTCCCGCACTGTCATGGGTGAGCAGGTTGGTTTCTCTGCTGGGAAATAATTTTAGTATTTCACTTGGAAAAGAAAAAAAGAAATACCCAAAAGTAATTAACTGCATGGGTATGCTTAGTTGAGTAAGTCATTACGATCTCTTGACTTATGCAAATGAAGTGGCTGAATGATAATTGAGATGGAGATAATGCATCAAGATAGATTAAAATTTAATTTGCGTGAGTCCACAGGAATATTTGGGGGGCAAAGAAAAGACATTGACAGTCCATCGGAAGGGTATAATCAAGTTGCTGGTCTTTCCCTTGGTTTCATCCAGAACTTCGATCAATGGTTATATACTTCTTCCATTAACCCATCAGTTGTCATTGTTCCTGATTGGCTAGCTGAAACATTAATAAAAATAGCAATGGGAGAGAACCCTACTTTTCTCCAGAAGCAGTGGTAGATATTTTTTGAAACTTGAGGAGCAAGTTTTTCAAGAGGCAACTGGACTCTCTGGTTTTTCTTTGAAGACTTTTTGCTTCTCAACAAAGAAGCTTCTTAAGTTCTGACTGGATGGTGGGGAATGGAAGGATTGATACTCCTTGCAGACAGCTGGTCATTTGCATCCTTTTAGCAGTTCCAAGAAGGCTCCATACCCATTTGCACTACTCGGGTGACCCTGAGAACACATATAAATCTCCAGGTGGCCTCAACGACCCTCTAAAAGCATGCAAATGACCAACTGTGTGCAAGAAGTATAAATCCTTCCATTCCTCACCATCTGGTCAGAGCAGAAGAAACTCCTTGGGTGAGAAGTGAAATGTCTTCGAAGCAAAAAAACAAGAAAGTCCAGTTGCCTCCTAAAAAAAAGCATATTTGGGACAATCATGACCTGGAGAACTGAGAATATCCATAGACATTTATTGATGCACCTTCGAAGGGTGTGGGAGTATGAACGGATTTCCAGAAAAATTGCAGACTACAGAAACTATTTTCGGGTAACTTCTCCAAGAATGGTGATTCCTGAGTAAAAGTTGCAATCTGTCCCGATTAAATGGTGAATATAATTGTCCATGAATAAGTGGGAAGTTTATGGGTTTGCTATCATAGAGACAAAAGTGTATGGGAGTCTCTGCATGTGTCTCTGTTGTGAAATTAGATTGGGATCTCACTAGAGGATGCCTTTGGGGTGTGGCAGTGTTAGTCTTTCCATAACGTTTATCATTTGCACTGTAATGGATTGACTGGCATTTTTTGATAAAGTTGTGAGGGTGTCCGTGTTATTGGAGGATGTTATACAGGGGGTCTGTTTCATAGGTCCAATGCTGGAAGCTTAACAACCGGTTTGTTAAGCCTCCTGATCATCTTTGTTGCTCTTCTCTACACTCTTTCTAGAGTGTTAACATCTTCTTTGTATTGTGGTTGCAAAAACTGGATGCAATAATCCAAGTGTGATTTTTACCTAGGCCTTATAAATTTGTACTGACACTACATGGGACCCCGAACATCTGTCCAGGATGGTATAAGTTCTCCTACTTCGAGCAGGGGGTTGGACTAGAAGATCTTCAAGGTCCCTTCCAGCTCTACAATGCTATGACCCTACGAATTTAGTAGAACTGAGGAGAAATTTCCTGATAGTGAGAACAATTAACCAGTGGAAGAGCTTGCCTCCAGAAGTTGTGAATGCCCCAATATTGGAAGTCTTTAAGAAGATGTTGGATAGCCATTTGTCTGAAGTGGTATAGGGTTTCCTGCCTAGGCAGGAGGTTGGACTAGAAGACCTCCAAGGTCCCTTCCAACTCTGCTATTGTATTGTATTGTATTGAATCTTCCCTTTGGATAGGCATGACTCATACAATAGCTTGATCTGAGGACATCAAAGACCCCCCAGTTCTATCCTGAGCTAGAAATATTCTCATCTATATTGATGAATTTTATGAATTTCAAAGGAAATCGAAGTCTGTTTCAGACAGCCAACACATATAATATTTTGTCAAAAGCTTTTTCAGCCTCTAACGATAGGATTACAAATTGGTCTTCATTTTTATTCAAGGCTATTAAATCTACAGCTAACCTAATACTGTCTGTTGCTTGCCTCGTTTTTATAAGCCTCGCTTGATCATTCTTAATAATAAATGATAGCGCTGGCTGTAATCTCTTTGCCAGTATTGCTGTTAAGATCTTTCTATCAACATTAATCAGAGAGATTGGAAAGAGATGTAACTCGGTGGCAATATTTACAGCTACAATATTCTGTCAACAACATTGTTTGGATGAGCGGTACTTTCAGATTCCAAGACACTCGGTTAAATCTTTTGAAATTAAAATAATTTTTAAAAAAAACCTTACTCTTAGCTTCAATAGATATTTCTTATCATCATTAAAAAGGCAGAACAAACAATATTCTTCCTACGTCAACACAGAAAGCTCAGATTGCCCAAGAATCTGTTGATACAGTTCTACAAAGGAATTATTGAGTCTGTCATTTGCACCTCTATAACTATCTGGCTTGGCACAGCAACAGGACAGATAGAGACTTCAACAGATACCATATTTTTCAGAGCATAAGATGCACCTTTCCCCCCCCCCCCCAAAAAAAGAGGGTGAAAATCTGGGTGCGTCTTATACACTGAATACAGCATTTTTGGCCTCCAGAAACCCCGCCCCCTTTGCAAAAATGGCCATGGATAGCCTTTGGGAGGCTTCCAGAGGGCTCCTGGGGGCTGGGGAGGGCAAAAATGAGCGAAAAACAGACCATTTTTGGCTCATTTTTGCTCCCCCCCACCAGTCCTCAGGAGCACTCTACAAGCCTCCTAAAGGCTATTCATGCCCTTTTTTGGACAAAAAAATGGGCCCGTTTTTGGGAAGTCTGCAGAGTGCAAAACCTTTTTTTTTAATTTTCCTCTTCAAAATCTTGGTGCGTCGTATATTCCGAAAAATACAGTAGTTAGGACTTCAGAAAAAATATTTGGAACCAGACTGCCTTCCGTTGAGGACCTGTACAATGGACGAACCAGAAAGAGGGCTGAGAAAATATCTACAGACCCTTCACATCCTGGACATAAACTATTTCAACTCCTTCCCGTGGGAAAGCGTTATGGGGCATTGCATGTCAAGGCAACTCAAAGACAGTCTCCCACCCACCCCTCCCCGGTGCCATCACTCTGCTGAACACCTAATTCCCACAGCACTGCCTTAGGTGTTTATGGAAATTCTCTGTCATCCAGCTCATGGTGGTCCCAAAGGTGCTTTTTCAAGAGGCAACTGGAATTTCTGGTTTTTCCTTGAAGACAGTTCATTTCTCATCTAAGAAGCTTCTTCAGTTCTTCTGCAATGTTTCTAGAAATCCATTCATACTCCCACACCATTCGAAGAGTGTTTTTCTTTGAAGACACTTCGCTTCTCACCCAGAGCTGAAGAAGCTTCTTGAATGAGAAGCGAAACATTTTCAAAGAAAAACCAGAAAGTTCAGTTGCCTCCTGAAAAAGCACCTTTGGGGCTGCCTTAGGCCTAAAGATATTTACCCATGTAGTAATGCTGCATTGCTATTCTCCTCCTCCTCTTTCCTATAACCATCTCCTATTGGCATCTTATCAGGGGTGGCATGGGGGAAGAGAGCTGACATCACGACGGCACAACATGTGATCTTGGTGCTACGAGATCGCAGTCGTTATTTCTGCTGCTGGATGATCCATTTGGACCTAAACCGTCCCGTAGAGACGGTGATTGAGAAGGGCACCTCCTGCTGATCTCAGGGACACCTGAAAGATCCAGGAATAGCCTTTTTTTTTTTCCTGTGACAGAAACACAGCTAACTGGACTTCCGGTTGTTCCTGGTGCCGATGGCAGGCTTTTCTTTGAGCCTGTCAGATCAAGAGACAGTTAGAGGTGTTTTTTTACGATCTTTAACACCTCGGACACTCGTAAATTCTTGGAATTTATGAGGGAGAGATTCAGCTGCTGGGTTGAGCCCTCGTGTACCCTCCGGAGTCCGGAGTCAGACGAGGTTTGCCCCCCTTCGCAGTTGTTGTATTCTCCTGCCTTTTTGATAACCTCTGCTATAAAAAGCAGAGCCAGTCGCCGGGAGCAGCCTTAACATCTTAACATCTTAACATCCCAAGAAGGAAGCAAGACTTTTGCAAGTATTTTAAGTTTTAATTGGGGGAAGAAAAAAAAAACTCTTTAAAAAGAACGCTACTGCTGAGTTCGAGAGGCGGGGGCTTAGAACAAAGGACTCAAAATGGCGTTGATTTATAGCTGAAAACCTACAGAAAACGAAAGCTAATTACCTGCTGATAGCCGGGGCAGTAAAGGCGGAACGGCTGAAACAACCCTAACTATTAACAATTTTAAGCCAGTTTACATAACCTGAACTACTTAAATGTCAAAGTTTTAATTTCGAGCAACTTAGAAAGAAACATTTGCAAGTATTAATTTACAGCTGAATACCTAAGGAAAACGAAAGTTAATTGAATGGTGACAGCTAGAGGCGGCTGTAAGAATTATTAATTATGGCAACGGAAAAAAAAGCCTCACCGGGTGCCACAATAAATTATCAGGATTTCAAGGACTTTATAAGGG